>NW_025209711.1:14239-15386 GCF_004010195.1 Chiloscyllium plagiosum
AGGCTGGGAATCCTGCAGCGAGTCACTCCCCTCCTGAGTTTCTCCCCCCCCCAAAGCCCTGTCCCACCATCGACAAGGCCCAAGTCGGGAGGGTGAGGGAATACTCCCCACTTTCCCCTGGACGGGGGAGGGGGGCAGCTCCGACAACACTCGGGGAAGCTCGACACCGTCCAGGGACAAAGCAGCCCCCCACTCGATTGGCCCCACACCCACAGACACCCCCTCCCTCCCTCCCTGCACCCCCCTGACCCCCTCAGTAGCTGCAGTGTGTCCCATCTACAAGACACCCTGCAGAAACTCCCCGAGGCTCCTCAGACAGCACCTTCCCGACCTCCCCCCCACCCCACGGCCACTTCCCTCCTGAGGGACAAGGTGGTGGGGGGGGGCAGATACACGGGGACCCCAGCCCCCTCCCCATCCCGACTGGGAAATCTATCGGGGCCCGTTCCGTCCTGGGTCCGGAGCCTCGCGTTCCCTCCCTGAGGGAGGTTGTGGGTCTCCCCTCGAGCACGTGGACTGCAGCGGGACAAGGTGGGGCAGCCCAACATCCCCCAAACCCACCCACCCACCTTCTCAAGGGGGGCAACTAGGGACGGGGTGGACGGGAATACACGGTGGGCCCAGCTGGGATTGAATCCCGCTCCGAGCTGACCCTGCCTTTGGCTCTGCCGCGGTTTGCCCGTTCCCCGGGGGAGGGGGGGGGGGACCCGGCCGCGGTTAAACCCCGTCTCCCGTTTTCCGACAGACCTTCGCTGACCAGGTCTTTGGCGTCTTCAACTGGACCATCATGGTGGCCGTCGCTCTGTCCTGTTTCGGCGGACTCAACGCCTCCATTCTCGCCGCCTCCAGGTACGTCCTCCGCCCCTCCCCCCCACGCTATCTCGTCCCTCCCGCCTGGTGCCGCCTCTCGCGCCGAACCCAACTGTTGTGGACCAGGCCCGACCCCCCCCCCACTAAACATCTTGCCGCAGACCCATTTGTGTTGGCCGATCGTGCGGCGGATATTCCCAGAGCGCGTTAGCCGGTCAAAGCGCCGGATTCCCGCCGAGCGGAAATTACTTGCAACATTACGGAATGGGTCTCTTTGTTCGGCAACACTCCCCAAGACCGCAGCATGACCTCCTAACTCCTGTACTCAATACTCTGA
>NW_025209711.1:15949-17268 GCF_004010195.1 Chiloscyllium plagiosum
GGAGAGGGTAAGTAGACAAACTCTTTTCCCCTGGAGTGGGGGGGGTGTCCAGAACATGAGGGGGAAAGGTTTAAGGTGAGAGGGGAAAGGGAGCTGAGGGGTAAAGTTTTCCCCCAGAGGGTGGTACGTGTGTGGAATGAGCTGCCAGAGGAAGTGGTGGAGGCTGGTACAATGACAGCATTGAAAAGGCATTTGGGTGGGGACAGGAATAGGAAGGGATTGGAGGGATAGGGGCTGGGTGCTGGCAGCTGGGACTAGACTGGGTTGGGATATCTGGTCGGCACAGATAAGTTGGAGCGAAGGGTCTGTTTCCGTGCTGTACATCTCTATGGCTCTATATAACATGACAAACGGCAGATATCCTGATCCACCAGGCTCCCCCGATGCTGTTACAACTGAACCAATGTACCAACCCTTCCGCGCAAAGAGTAAAAAGCCGAGAGGTTACAAAGCCAGAAGTGGGAGGGGAGGGCGTCCCGTTACAACTGTGACCCCTGACTCCAGTTGAACCCCTGAACTGCGCAGCCAGTTTAACTTTCCTTTTAAACCAGACTTGAATGCCTTCTACCTGGCGCATTATCTGTTAGATATGAAAAGAAAGAGGCCCCAGTGGGCCAGTCAGACGTCAGATGCGTTGTAACCTTGGCTTGTTCAGAAGCCTACCTCCACAAACAATTTGACGACAGCGAGATTATCAAAGAGGGTGCACTGTGTGGGAGCTTGGAATCGGAGAGGGGTTGAGTTTCAGAGCCACGGGGGGCTGGGGGGGGGGGTCACGCTGCAGCTGTGCCAACCTCTGGTACGGCCCCACTTGGAGTATTGTGCACAGTTCTGGTCATCGCATTATAGGAAGGATGTGGAAGCACAGAGAGAACGAGAGAGTGGGTAAGCGTGGGGCAGATGCAGTTTAGTGTGGACGTACCCCGAAAGCAAGGGGGAAGGTCTGCCCCTGAGAGGAGGGGACGAAACACTGTGGAAGGGTGGGCCGCACCTGGAGTTGGCGGGGGAGTGGGGGGGGTTTCTGATGAACGTCAGTGACAGGGGATAAGTGGGGGACGGGTGAGAGAGTGAGAAGGGCAGGAGCTGGCACATCCAGCGTGGCACAGTGGCTCAGTGGCTTAACGCTGCTGCCTCGCAGCTGCCAGGGACCTGGGTTCGATTCCGGCCTCGGGGGCGACTGTCTGTGTGGGATTTTGCACATTCTCCCCCCTGAGTGTCTGCGTGGGGTTTCCTCCCACAGTCCAAAGGTGTGCAGGTTAGGGTGGATTGGCCGGGCGAAATTACCCATAGTGCCCAGGGATGTGCAAGTTAGGATGGAT
>NW_025209712.1:0-2721 GCF_004010195.1 Chiloscyllium plagiosum
CTCTCTCTTACTTTGTTCTGCCTGAAAACAAGGAGTGAGAGCAGAAAATTCCTGAGTCATCTTTACCACTCGTGGAGGCTTCCTGATGAGGATTCATAGGAATCTCTGTACAGCTCGAAGCAAAGGGAATTTAGCCAAATCCAACTGTTCTGGGAAGAAATCCTCAATCCCAGACATTTGTGTGACCAGAATAAGTTCAAAGTCAGAAAAATATTTGAGACACTGTATCATTTTACCATTTGTTCACAGTTCAACTTTCTGTGTCGCAGATTGTTCTAGAAAATTACCCAGACAGATACCTATATCATTGGACACAGCACTCAACTGGTTGCATTTAAAATTTGTTTTCACCAATAGAGCAGTGGGAGAAGACATCAGTGACCCTCCAACATTGGTCAGAACACGAACAAGTGATTCTCAAAGGGTTGTTAAGGTATAAATTCCCTTCCACAGAAGATTGTGATGCCTGGATATTTCCATTTGTTCAAAATTATCTTTTTAAGACATTTGAAAGACAAATGAATGTAGGAAAATGGTACACTGACAGAAAAGTGCTGTTGAGACCTTAATCAGATCATAGTGCATGGTAGAGCCATGACAAAGTGTCTGATGACCCACTCTTGCTCCACAGTCCTGTGTTACTATGGTGCCTTCAGCCTCTCACAACTCCTGTAAGGTGCAGATGGGGGCCACTTGCTCCAAATACCTGGTCCACAGTAACACAGGATCTCAAATAATCCCTCACAACTGTCACACACAGATTGGTACGGATTGGAAAATGTTATTTGGAAATCCAAACTAGTTTTGAAAGACGCCTCTGGTCTGTTTATAGAGTGCCCCCTCACTGAAACTTGTGCTTCATTTGTTGGTCTTGGTCTAGACCAGGATTCGTTATGAATAAAGCTCCATACCTCACTCAGAGATGACTCAAAAATGCTTTGCTCTCTCTCATTACAACATACAAATACAGTACATCCAGGAAAATTACAGCCGTTTACTTTGAAATTACTGAAAATGAAAACATAAGGAACACGAATAAGTAATTCGGACGGTCAAGATATTGTATACGATCATGGCTGATGTACTGTTAGTATTAACTCCTCCTTAATGCCCAGTTCTTTACAGCCCTCAGCTCTCTGATAGGTCAAAGATTCATGTACCACCTCTTCAAATACTTTCAGTGATGTAGCTCCCCTAACTCTCTAGTCCAGATAATTCCTGACATTGATTACCCTCTGTGAGAGGAAAACACTCTCTACACATACACCGTCACCTATTGATATGAACAAGAGGTGAACACAGGGACTCAGGAAAGAGTGAATGGCCTTGAGAGTAGATGTCATCGGGACCATCTACTTATTTGAGCTTAATGAGAATCAGGTCTCACCTCCTCACTGTTTGGGGTCTTTCAGAGCACGAAGGAAGATGTTTGTGGTCGGTGGCCGACAATCCTCTCAGTCCCGGGACATCTCTTCAGTAGATCCTCAGATTAACTTCCTCAGCACAAACATCTTCAGCTCCTTCGTCAACGTCTATGTGCCCCATGCCCGACGCCTCCCATCTATCCCAAGATCAGAAGCAGGGTGATCACTGAAGATCACACAATATTCAGAACATTTTTCCCCACTCAGCTCTTGAAGCGGTCTGTGTATATATTCAGCAAGACCCAAACAACATTCATGTTTGTGTTGTTATAGTGTCGGTAACATTCGTGTAACAGAACGGCCAGGCACTGCACATTTGCACAGTTAAAAGAGGAGCTCATTCAGCACCTCAAGCTGGTTACACCCGGATATGTGGAAACTGTTCAGCCCATCCAAATGACTGAACAAGAAGAGGGACAGCCCATTCAATCCTCCTACCTGTTCCACAGGAAGAGGAGGCGTCTGGTCAGTACATTGAGCTGGTAAACAGGAACAGGCAGAGTCCAGTAAGACCCCTAAACCTGTTCTATGGAACCAGGAGGAGACTATTCACCCCTCGAGACACTTACACAGGAACAGGAGGGTGTCATTGATGCTCCAACCTGGAAAACGAATGGAGCAGAGACTGCACTCATAGACTGCCCACAATGCTCCTCGTGGCTCCATTGCCTGGGGAACAAATGATACTTTAACATGTTTTGCTGGCAGTAAGGAAGGAAGCCAAATGTTTTGTGCCAAGCCTCAAGGAGGCATCTTCCATCTCCAAGAAGACAGACCCATGTTCACCGTGGGGCTCAGAAGCTGGTGGGGATAGTTAACTGTTTTACAATGAAGGTACTTTGGCTCCTGTCGCGATGGTGGAAAACGTGAAGTTCTATGTATGATCACACACCAAATGCACTATATTAATGTTGGAAGAGTTTAGTTATGACTGTCTCTCTCTCTCTCAATCGAAATGGGGAGTGGCGTGGACTGAGAGGAACGTTCTCAGAGTCTTTTAAGCTACCGAGCATCATGTAAATCAAGTAAAAAAAACATGGAATTTATCACCGTATTCGTTCTGTTCGGAATATAATGAGTGACTGTTCATCACCTTAAGTTTCAATGTAATTACCTCTTATTTCTTCAAAGCGCAACAGATTAATCCTCATGCACTCCCGAAGGTACAATCATCCCAACAATTAGTCTGGTGAAATTCCTTTATACTCTTTCTGCCAAGAGGATTATTCCTTATAAAGGAAACAAAATCTGTGCACAATACTCCAAATACTATCTCAACAACACTCTAGGGTTGATC
>NW_025209712.1:5637-7531 GCF_004010195.1 Chiloscyllium plagiosum
TGAGAATTTCTAAATAAAACTTCCATTTTCTGTCAGTTCCTGTCTATCTCCCCTTATGCTGTCTTCTGATCTATCCAACTCAACCTTGTTTAACATCCCTGATTCCAAATTGTGCAGTTGTACAGCTTGATGTTGTGGCCATTTTGGAGAAATAGATAGAGCAGGGACAGGACTGATCGTTGGAGGGTCCGGGGTTTAGATGCTTCAATAAGAACAAGGAAGGTACTAAAAGTGGGGAGGGTGGGGGTTGGGGTGGGGGAGGGTGGGGTGGCATTGAAAATCAAAGACAGCATTACGTTGGTAGAAAGGATGCTTGATAAGGACTTACCTACTGAGATAGTTTGGGAAGAGGTTGGAAACAAAAACGGAGAGGACATCCTGTTGAAAGTTCTCTATTGCCGTCTGAAAAGTTCCAGAGATGTAGAGGAGAGGATTACAAAAATGATGCTGGATAGGAGCGAAAATAACAGAGTAGTTGTTATGGAAGAATTTAACTTTCCAAATATTGACTGGAAATGCTGCAGTTCAATTATTTTATAGGGGTCAGTTTTTGTCGAATGCTTGCAGAATGGTTTCCTGACACAGTATGTAGATAGGCCAACAAGGGCCGAGGCCAAATTGGATTTGGTACTG
Source organism: Chiloscyllium plagiosum (assembly GCF_004010195.1). Lineage (NCBI taxonomy): Eukaryota > Metazoa > Chordata > Chondrichthyes > Orectolobiformes > Hemiscylliidae > Chiloscyllium > Chiloscyllium plagiosum. The sequence goes on from NW_025209712.1 coordinate 6,271, forward strand.
AGTAATGAACCAGACCAGGTGTTAGATTTGGAGGTAGGTGAACACTTTGCTGATAGTGACCACAATTCAGTTATGTTTACATTAGCGATGAAAATACCGCAGGACAAGAGTTATAGCTGGGGCTAAGGCAATTATGATGCGATTAGGAAAGGTTTTAGATTGCATAGGATGGGGAAGGAAGCTGCAGAGGATGGGTACAATTTAAGTGCGGAGCGTTTTCAAACAACAGCTACTGTGTGTCCTTGATAAGTTTATACATGTCAGGAAAGGAGGAAGTGGTCGAGTGAGGATATTGTGGTTTACTGAAGAAGTTGAATGTCTTGTCAAGAGGAAGAAGGGGGCTTATGTAAAGATGAAACGTGAAGGCTCCGTTCGGATGCTTGAGAGTTACAAGTTAGTCTGGAATGACTTAAAAAAAGAGCAAAAAATAGCCAGGAGAGAGCATGAGAAGTCTTTGCCAAGTAGAATCGAGGGAAACCCTCAAACTTTCTGTCAGTATGTCATGAATAAAAGAATGACCAAATGAAGATTAATGGCAACCAAGGACAGTAGTGTCAAGTTGTGTGTGGAGTCTGAGGAGATAGGACAGACTGTAAATTAATATTTGAATCAGTATTCACAATGGAAAAAGAAAATGCTGTCAAGGCCAATACTGAGATACAAGCTATTAGACTGGACAGGATTGAAGTTCGTAACGTGGAAATGTTAGCGGTTCTGGAGAGTGTGAAAACAGATAAGTCCCCTGGGCCAGATGGGATTTACCATAGGATTCTCTGAGAAGCTAGAGAGGAGGTTATGCAACCATTTGTTCGGATTTTTACATCGCCATTGTCTACAGGAACAGTGCCAGAAGATTGGACGACAACAAACATTGTCCCCTTGCTCAAGAAATGGAGAAGAGACAACCCTGGTAATTATATACCTGTCTTACTTCGGTTGTGCGCAAAGTGTTGGAAAGGATTATAAGAGATAGGATTTACTATCATCTAGAAAGGAATCATTTGATTAGAAATAGTCAACAAGGTTTTGTGAAGGGTATGTCATGCATCACAAATCTTACCGAGTTCATTGAGAAGGTAATCAAACAGGTGGATGAGGGTAAAGTGAGGTATATGGATTTCAGTGAAGCGTTTGATAAGGTCCCCCATGGTAGGCTATTGAAGAAAATATGGAGAGTGTGGTGTTGGAAAAGCAGAACAGATGAGGCAGCGTCCAAGATGCAGACAAGTTGATGTTTCTCTTGTCAGCCCTTCATCAGGAA
>NW_025209712.1:7985-9367 GCF_004010195.1 Chiloscyllium plagiosum
AGCTTTCTTCTGTGATGTAACGATTCTGAGGTACTCTGAGCCACAATAAAAGCTTCAGGTGCCTGGAGAGTCAGACTGGTCCAGTAAAGGACACACACTGCACAATCAATCATCATCTCTTCCTGTTTTCTGATATACAGCGGCTTCAAAATATCAGTCCAAACAAAATAGATTGATTCAAGTTCAAGCAGTCAGGAGGACGTTCACACGAGGGGATAGCCGTCAGAGGATTCAATGAATAATAAGATTTCAGAATAACACAAAAAATAAAACAATATCACAGCAGCATAATAATTGGCAGCAGAGTAAAACTTACAGTTCCAGATATTTCCAAGTTCAGCATTGTGTTCAATTTTGGTCACTTTGCAATTGGAAGGATAGTATTGAAAAACTGGAACTTTACAAGGATGTTGCCAGGGTCTGAGTCATAGGGAGAGGTTGGATAAGCTGGAACATTTCTCTTTAGAGCGCAGGAGACTGAGGGGAGTGAAGTGCTTTGAGAAGCTAGTCATGGCCCACATCAGTTCCAGTCTCCCAGCCTGCCTCGATCCCCTACAGTTTGCCTACCAGTGGAATGGGTCCATAGCGGGTGGCATATCCCTGGAACATCTGGACAACAAGGACACCCACGTCAGATTCCTGCTCATTCGCTATAGTTCCACCTTCAACGCCATTATTCCCTTCAGAATAATCACAAAACTCCCTGACCTTAGTCTTGGCTCCGCCCTCTGAAATTGGACCCTCAGCTTTCTGACCTAGAGTGCACAATCAGTGAAAACAGGTAAGTGCGTCTCTTCCATGATAACAATCTACACTGAAATCCCAAAGGATGTGTCCTCAGCCCCCTACTATACTCCCTGTACACCCACGATTGTATTGCCAAATTTTGAACGAATGCCATCTTCATGTTCATTGATGAGACCATCATAGTAGGACAGGTATGTAATGATGGCAAGTTAAAATACAGAACGGAAATAGAGGACTTGGTGATGTGCTGCAGTGAGACCATCCTCTCTTTCAACGTCAGCAGAACTAACCAACTGATCAATGACTTCAGAAAGAAAGGAGTAGAACACGTCCCCATCTGCATCAATGGAACTGAAGTTGAAAGGGTGGAAAACATTAAGTTGCTTGGAGTGATGATAACCGACTTCCCATGAAGATGTGACAGTCGAGATGGCACAAGAACGCCTCTTCTTTCTCTGGGAGCTCAGGACATTTGACATGTCCACAAGGACCCTCACCAATTTCTACAAATGCACCACTGACAGCAAACTATCTGGGTGCATAATAACCTGGTGTGGCCACAGCCCAGCCCAGGACAGTAAGAGAAATGACAGAAGGGTGTGTGCACAGCCCATGCCATCACGGAAACCAACGTC
>NW_025209712.1:10509-15168 GCF_004010195.1 Chiloscyllium plagiosum
CCATGATTATTTACCAAATATTTAACTCGAATTTATTACTATTGTAAATATTTTCAAAAGCACAGCTAACTTCGTAAAGACAACTTGAGTTGCTGTTTTTGTGGATGAAAAGAATCCTTACTGAGATCAGAATAAGTTACCTTTTGGAGTAATTTTTCAACGTTTATGTGCTACAATTTCATTATTTCACCTGTGTTCTGTTACAAATCATCAATTTTTTAAAAAAGAACTTTCTTTATCACTATATTGGCATGTTTCAGAATCTTGCGAATCAGATTAAACTTTCTTTTGCTTGGAATAATTTCCTTCTCAAAGGCCCTTTTTTCACTAATGCTGAAGCAATCTATTTTAATTTCTGGCTATTTTGTCGCTCTTCAAAAACAGACAGCTGAAGTAGACTTTTAAATTTCGGCCACTCCACGTCTCTAAAAAAAGGCAGCTCCAACTCTCATTATTATCTGCCAGAACTGTGTATAAACAGAGTTTCACTTTACTTAGATACATGTGACAATGAATCGTATCAAACAAAATTAAACCAAATCTAATGATAGAGAGAGCGAAATTGTCACAAGGTCAATACACCCAGATCGAACTCTGCAGCCTCCCACATCCGGCCACAAATCGTGATAGACGATTAAACAACTAACTGATGGAGAGGGCTCCACAATTATTCCCAATCTATCAATGGAACAGCTCTGCACATCAGTGTAAAAAACAAGGAAATAGTATCTGTACCATCCTAGCCAGGGGTGTTGAGTCGATGATTGAACTCACCTTCATCACGATGCCCAGAGAATCACAGATGCCAGTCTTCAACCAATTCGATTCGCTGCACGTGACATGAAGAAACAGCTGAACACAGTATATAAGACAAAGGCAATGGGCCCTGACTTTTGATAGCGCTGTCAAGCAGCACAGACATAACTTGCTCTATGTGATTTCTGATTGGTCCCCATGTGCATATGGTGCTATATTGGAAAAGTCACTGGATAAATAATCCAGACCAGGTCAATGGTCTGCCAGCTGGTGGAAGTTAAGAACAATTAATAAAATATCGAGATCTCAAATCTGGTGTCAGTAACAGTGACCTTGAAGTCACTGTCGCTCGTAAACATCAATTTGCTTTTCCAATGTACTTTCAGGAAGTAAATCTCCCGTTCATTCCTGGTCTGGCCTAAAAGTGATTCCAGACACACAGATATGTGATAAACTCTTCAATGGTCTCTGAAAAGGCCAAGCAAGACACTCGATTGTATCAAACTGCTCCGACGTCTTAAAGGATAAAACCTGACAGAACACCCAGCCCCAGCCTCGGTATGGAAAAGAGAACTGGAAAGACAGTCCTGTTGACCCTGCAGAGACGTCCTTCTTAACATCTGTGAACTTGTGACAACATTTACAGAGCTTTCCCACAAACTGCACAGAAACATCGGGAATGTAATAGGCCATACAGCACATTGAGCCTGCCCCATTTCAGTTAATGTCTGAACATCTCCTCAATGCACTATCCCCACACACTGTACACATCCCTTAATGTGAGTTACCTTGTGAAGCTATGAAATAGGAACTGTGGTAGTCCCCTTGGTCTGTCGAGTTTGCTATCCAATTCAATATAATGATGGTTGATCCTTTATTTCTACACCATACTCCTGCTCTCCCCCCATCCTTTTGGTGTTTAGAAATCCTTATTAGTCTTTCGTGCCTTGTCTTCCACAGCCTTATGTGAGAGAGAATTCCCAGGTTCACCAGTCTCTGAGTTTTTGCTATCCAATTCAATATAATGATGGTTGATCCTTTATTTCTATACCATACTCCTGCTCTCCCCCCATCCATTCGGTGTTTAGAAATCCTTATTAGTCGTTCGTGCCTTGTCTTCCACAGCCTTATGCGAGAGAGAATTCCCAGGTTCACCAGTCTCCGAGTTCAGACATCTATTCGTATTCAAATGCAATGTGACCTGTCTGTACCTAATAGTGTAGCCTCTTGTTTTAGACGTCCCAGCCAGGGGAATTATCATCACTGCTTCCAATCTACCTAACCCTGGCAGTGTTTTATATATCTCACTGAGATCTCCAATCATTTTCCTAAACCCCATGGAATACAGGCTCAGTCGCCCCAAACTCTGCTCTCACAAAAAGTCTGTCATCCCAGAGATCAGTCTGGTCATCCCTCGCTGCACACCTCAAAGGTTTGTCCTTTATTAGGTACGGAGACCACAACTGCACACAACACTGCACAATGTTCGTGTCTCACCAAGAGCCTGTACAGCTGTACACCCTTAGTCCTCGACTCAAGTCCCCCTGAAATGATGGTCAATACCTCATTTACCTTCCTGACTGCTTTCTGCTCCTGCAATCTTGCTTTCAGTGGCTGGTGTACAGGGAGATCCCAGATCCTTTTCAATGTTACAGCTCCCCACTTGGTGGGTCTGTGTAAACTGGTTTGTGTGCCAATGTATTCCCAGTACTGGCTTCTGTCTTCAGAACTCATTGCCCTGCATGGAACTCAGATGTCTGTCCAAACAATAACAGAACATAAGTGCAGTTCCCTTCATAGATCGACATTTCCCAACCACTCCTTTTTCCAATGGTTGGCTGGAATTTTAGTGTTTCCCAACAAAGGAGACAACATCATATCTATCCACACTGCTCTTCATCTGCCACATAGTTAATCATTCACTCCATTTGTTTCAATCACCTTGAAGCTTTTTTTCACATCCTCCTCACTTTTCAAAATCCTAGTTCCGTCATCAGACTTGGAAACTTTGCATTTGCTTCCCTCAACGAGATGTTTGAGATGTATTGTGAATATCTGGCGCCCCAGCACCAATCATTGCGATGCCTCATGAGCCTTCCAAACTGAAAACCACCCATTTATGCCTACACATTGTTTCCTATCAACACTCCCATTTTAACATCATGTTCATATATTACCCCCTATCCCATGTGCTTTTACTATGCACATTAGGCATGGGACTCTGTTACAATTCTTGCTGAAATTCCAAGTTCAATGCTTCTATTGTTTTTTTTCCCGTAATTAATCTACCAGTCAGTTTCTCAAATATGTTTCCCATTTAATCAATGTGTGTTGATTTTTTCCTATACCCATTATTTTCATCTCCAATAATTACTCCAAATTAGTTTATTTACTAATTTAATTCTACATCATTTTCTCGTCAGACTCAGGTTTTCTCCTATTGTTGGGAAGGCTTTGTTTTTGTCATTTTCTGAAGACAGAAGTGAAGTAGTTGTGTCATGTTTCTCTGTTCTCCATTCTCCATTCCCTGGTTTCAGAATGGAAGGAAGCTGACACTTTGACTAAAAAGAACAGCTGTTGTCTATTCACCCCGTCCATCCCCCTTGTAATCTTACCCACTCAACTTCCTCTGCTCCAAAATAAATAACTCGAGCTTCCCCAGCCTCTCTCCACATCTTATATGTTCCATCCCAGGGAACATCCTGGTGAATCTCTTCTGCACCTCATCTAGTACAATCACATCCTTCCTGTAATGTGGCTCCCAGAACTGCACACAATATTTCATTTGGCCTTACCAAAGTCCTATATAAAACTCATCTAATCTTTGTGTCAATGAATAAAGGCTTTATCTACAGTCATGCTGAACTCATCAATTATCATATCCAGTCACATTCAGGGGTGTGTGGAGAAGCACGTTCTGAGCTTCCTAGTGTGGTGCCATTCTTTGATTACTCCCCTGTCTGGTTCCTTCTTCCAAAGTGTATCACTTCATATTTATCAGGGTTACAGTCCATCTGCCATTGAACTGACCATCTGACCATTCCATCTGTATCTTCTTGTAACATAAGAACTTTCTCCTCACTGCCAACCACCCGGCCAATTTTTGTGTCAAACACAAACTTACCTATCACACTCCCCCTACACACTTCACATTCACACCACTTATGAATACCACAAATAATAAGGGACACAGCACTGATCTCTGCGGTACACCAGCGGAAATTGGGCTCCAGTCGCACAAACACCCTTCTACCATGAATTGAGTTGGGATGCAACTTGGCAAGTCACTAATAGGCCCTACATGTTCCCTAGTTGTTCCGTTCCACTTGATATACGTGAAGAATATCTGGGGATTCTCCTTAATCTTGCCCTGCCAAAAGGCTTCCATGCCCCTGTGTTAGTCAATCCCCTCTGAGGGAAGACTTTTCTCCTTATTACGGTCTTAAATGGCATATCCCTTATCCTGTCATTATTTGCCTTAAATATAGAGTAGACAGCTAGAGGAACATCCTATTTATTTCCATCTCATCACATGTATCATAGATTGTTGAAATTTCACTGCGATCACATCTCATGCTTTGAAACTGGAGAAGTCGCAAGACAAATCTCCCCATCAGAAAATCTTGTCATCTCAGGAATTAAACTGGAGAATGTCCATTGCACGTCCTCTGTGATCAGTGTAATCATTCTTAGATTAAGTCACCAATACTGCACTCAATACCTCAGGTACATTCTCACCAACACTCAATGCAACTGTTTCATGAGGTCTTTACCTCGATATTCCGATTCCCTTAAACAAACTCCAACCTAACTTTAACTTTCTAATTGCACATATTCCTCCAAATACCATTCACACTAATTGCAGTTACGAACTCACTGTGTGAGTTATAGAGGCATAGAGAT
>NW_025209712.1:15521-17272 GCF_004010195.1 Chiloscyllium plagiosum
TGTGCCACTGTGCCACCCAGCATCTTTCTCCTCTCACCCTAAAACTATGCCCTTTATTTCTGGACTCCCCAGGGAAAAGACTTTATCCATTTATCCTCTCCATGCCCTTCATAATTTTGTACATCTCTAGAAGGTCACCCCTCAGCCTCCAACGCTCAAGGGAAAACAGCCCTAGACTGTACAGCCTCTTCCTATACCTCAAATCCTCCAACCCTGTCAACATCCTTGTAAATCTTTCCTCAACCATTTCAATTTTCACAACATATTTCCGATAGGAAGGAGACCAGAATTCCACGTAATATTCCAACAGTGGACTAACCAGTGTTCCGTACAGCCGCAACATGACCTGGACCAGATGGACTCCACTCCAGATTTCTAAGGCAGATAGCTGATGAGACAGTGGAGGCGTTGGTGGTGATCTTTCAGGAATCTCTCGAATCAGGGAGATTCCCAGAGGACTGGAAAATCGCTAACGTGATACCCCTGTTTAAAAAAGTAAAGCAAAAAACGGAAAATTACAGACTGACTAATCTAAACTTGGCTGTGGGTAAGATCCTGGAATACATTGTGAAGGATGAGATTTCTGAATACTTGGATGTGAATGGTAAAGTAGGACAAAGTTACTATGGTTTCATCAATGGGAGGTCATGCCTGGAAAATCTGCTAGAAACCCTTGACGACGTAACGATCAGCTTAGAACAAGGAGAGACAATGGATGTCATCCACCAGGACTTCCAGAAGATCTTTGACAATGTGCCGACAGGAGGCTACTGAGTAAGGCAAGGGCCCATGGTTTCGAGGCAAGGTTCTAGCATGGATAGAAGTTTGGCTGTCTGGCAGAAAGCGAAGTATGTCGATAAACGTGTCTCTCTCAGGTTGACAGTCGGTGACAAGTGGTGTTCCATAAGGCTCAGTGTTGGGTCCACAACTATTCACTTTATACATTAACGATCCAGATGAAGGATCTGAAGGCATTCTACCTACGTTTGAAGATGATACAAAGATAGGTATAGGGACAGGTAACGTCGACGAGGCAGGGAGGCTCACGAAGGATTTGGATAGGTTTGGATAATGATCAAAGAAATGGCAGATGGAGTACAAAGTAGGAAATTGTGTGAACATGCACTTTGTTAGGAAGAATAAAACATGGACTACTAAGAAAATTCAGATGTCTGAAGTGCAAAGGGACTTGGAAGTTCTACTCCAGGATTCTCTCAATGAAAACTTGCAGGTTGGGTCAGCAGTTAGGAAGGCAAACGCAATGATGGCATTTATTTGGAAAGGATTTGAATATAAAAGCAGGGACGTACTTCTGAGGCTCTATAAGGCTCTTGTCAGACCATATTCGGAGTATTGTGCGCTGTTCTGAGCCCCATATCTCAGGAAGGATGTGCTGACCTTGGAATGGGTTCACAGGATGTACACGAGAATGGTCCCAGGAATAAAAAGCTTAACATATGAGAACATTTGAGGACTCTGGGTCTGTTCTCGATGGAGTTCAGAGTGATGTGGGGGAATCTAATTGAAACATACAGAATACTGAATGGCCTGGACAGTACGGATGGTGAGAAGATTTCCATTGGTAGGAGACTCTAGGACCCAAGGATACAACCTTACAGTAAAGGGAAACCTTTTAAGAACAGAGGTAAGGAGAAACGTCTTCAGCCAGAGAGTGGAGAATCTATGGAATTCGTTTTCACAGAAGGAAGTGTAGGTCCGGTCATTGTGTATATATAAGATAGAGGTAGTTA
>NW_025209713.1:0-2574 GCF_004010195.1 Chiloscyllium plagiosum
GTTTTCCTCGATGCACAGCTAAGCCGATCTGGCAGCATGAGGGTTTTCAGGTTTCTGTGGCCTGGCTAATATGTGATCAGCAGACATCTCACAATCTACAGGAATTGCCACCAATGTTATGTTCATTAAATGTACTGACAGTGATCACTTATTTTGTGATTTTTCTTTTTAGGAAGACGTGCAGAAAGAAATATGAAAGCAAATGATACATCAACTTCTGACAGAGCCACTTGATTCATTGGGACTTGAATATCAGCAGCCATTCCAATCAAGAAGGCATGTTTGCTTTTGTTTGTTTGAGAGATTTTGGACAGTCCTGTGGCAGGAAGAATACTGAGACACCGAGTGAGGGAGATTTCAGTGCGCTGACTGTGAAAAGTACTTCAAACCATTTACTCAGCTTGGAGGAATCAAAGTCTCACCCCTCATGGTGGGAAAGGCTATGTACCTGTACTGTTTGTAATTTCAATCCCAGAGCAACACAAGGAAAGATCCCTCCAAAGGGGAAACGTTGGAAGTGTGGGGTCTGTGGGAATGGATTCCCTTCCCCATCCCTGCTGGAAACCCACAGACGCATTCTCACCGGGAGAGGCCATTCACCTGCGCAGTGTGTAGAAAAGGCTTCAGTCGGATCAGCCATCTGCAGACGCATGAGTGAGTCCACAAGGGAGAGAAGCCATTCACGTGCCCCACGTACGGGAGGGATTTGACTCAGTCAGCTGCACTGCTGACCCACCAGCGGCTCCACCCTGGAGAGAGGCCATTCACTTGCTGTAAGTGCCGGAAGGGATTCACCTGCTCCTCCCACCTGCGGAGGCACCAGTGAGTTCACGCGCCATCACAGCGGGGTTGAAGGAGCGATGGCCGAGTGCCAAGTGCTTATGCACGAAACGTCGATTCTCCTGCTCCTTGGATGGTGCCGGACCTGGTGTGCTTTTCCTACACCGCATTCTCGACTCTGATCGCCAGCATCTGCATTTTTCACTTTCTCCTCGAGGGCAAGGTTGGACTTGTCTTTTATTCACTCATTCACTCCTTACAGCCTGTCCTTTGTTGTGGCCAAACTGCACAAACATCAATGCAAGTTTCAGAATGATTTGTGCAGCTTTATTTTTGAAAAAAAAAACATTCTTCCCGACTTTAACGAAGTTTCTGAATATATGGTTTTAGTTATTCTCAATTTTAAAATTCAGCTATTTCTCACATGCCTTGTTTCCCAGGTAAGGTCATCACCATCCATTCTCTCTCTTACCTGAGAAAGACTTCATACAGCGATCAAAGAGGGCTGAGGCACGAGAAAGGACGATTGTGGGGGTGGGGGGTGAAGGGGTCGCTGGTGGTGGTGGAGAAGGGAGGGAAATGGACAGGGGTTCAGAGGGTTGGGGGAGAGAATAGATGGTGCAGTGTGAGGAGAGAGAATGGGCAGTGGGCAGTGGATGGGGAGAAAATGGAAGGGGGGCAGAATGTGAAGAGAGAGACAGCACAAATGCCACCTTCTCCAGGACTGGGGTCAGTGTCCAACGAACTGGAACCCATTCCTCCCACATTTCTCAATATACGCGTGGCTAAGGCAGTGGAACTATATCATCCCTACAGGCCATTCACACCGACCTTCCCAACAGCATCCCACTTAGACTCACTCGATTACGCTACAGCCCTGCAGTTCCCCATGGCTCTTTCCAGACGAAGGGTTTTGCCCGAAACGTCGAGTCTCCTGCTCCTCGGATACTCCCTGACCTGCTGTGCTTTTCCAGCTCCACACTCTCGACCCTAATCTCCAGCATCTGCAGTCCTCACTTTCGCCCAGTAAGGGGTAAATGTTCTATTCCTAGTCTTTTAGATCTTTTAAAATCTTTCCCCCACGCCCTAAACCTTTACCCTCTAGTTTTGGAATACCTCTTACCTAGGGAAAAGACAGAAACGTTGAGCAACCAGACAAAATGCAAAAAAAATAAAATCCTAATTTTCCAGCATTTGGACGCTGAATATTTGTCATGATCGGGACGTGCCCGTGTTGGACTAAGGTGTACGAAGTTAAAAATCACACAACTCCAGGTTACAGTCCAATCGGCTTGTTTGGAAGCACTAGCTTTCGGAGCGCTGCTACTTCATCAGGTGGTTGTGGAATATAAGATCGTAAGATCATAAATTCTGTGTCTTACGATGTTATACTCCACAATCAGCTGATGAAGGCGCAGGGCTCCTAAAGCTAGTGCCTCCAAATAAGTCTGTTGGACTATCACCAGGTGCTTTGTGATTTTTAACTTTAAAATTTGTAACAAATTCCTGCACACTGAGCATGCTCCATGGTGTCAGCAAGCACTGCGCATACTCTTGGGTGTCCACAGAAACGGCGAGCGAGCTCCTTTCCATGGAGCAATGGAGAACCTTGGAGGACCGGAAGGAGTCTGGTCCTCCTGCCAATCAGAGCAGGCCATTGTGGAAATGCGGAGGTTGGACCATGAACTCTGAAGCTGCTGCTGTTCTTTTCTCTCTGCATAAGGTTAAACTTCACCCCAGACTGTAATTTCCTTCCTCTGTCTAACATTTGTGAGTACAACAGTGTTTTTCTCA
>NW_025209713.1:4353-10209 GCF_004010195.1 Chiloscyllium plagiosum
GGTGTTGTGTGTATAGAATGAGCTGCCAGAGGAAGTGGTGGAGGCTGGTATATTTAAAGCATTTCAAAAGGCATCTGGTAATAGGGAGAATTGAGAGGGGTATGGGTTATGTGCTGACAAATGAGATTATGTTAATTTGGGATATCTGGTCAGCACGGACAATTTGGACTGAAGGGAAGCAGAAGTGTCATTGTGAAGACTGGACTTTCAGAGCAGCTTTCAAAGATGTTTTGTCCTGACTGGGAGCAGAAGCTACAATGAAATCTTTCATTTGTGAGACAGCAACTGAGTGAGTGAGGACATTCAGGATATTGGTGGAAAGTGGGAATTTGTTGCAATGTGGCGTTGAAGTGATTTAAGTAAAGTGTGCTGAGCAGGGAGCCTAGTGAAGGGTTAGGTGAGTTTTTGTTTTAAACTGCTCATTTCTTTCAGCCTCCAACATTGTATTTCCAATGCTGTCCATCAGTGGGATCGGTGAATCAGTAACTGGTATCGTTAGAAGCCTTACGACTTTCAGTACTGCAGGAATAGCATTGTCTCATCAGCTTTGTAAAGGTTACTGGCAGCAGCGGGAGGTGTGGGCTGGGATTCACGAGAAATGATTCAGCAGTTAGATAACACACGTACAAGAGGGCAGGGTGGGACTTGTCTTTCGATTTGCAGAAGGTGGGAGGTTCTGGTGCTGCAGTCAATGGCAAACACAACTGCGGTAAATCATAGAATCAATACAGCGTGGAAGCAGGCCATTCATCCCATCAAGTCCACACTGACCCATCCGATGAGCATGCCACCCAGACCCACCCTATCAAGTCGTTTCTGCCGGTGAGTGAGACTAGTTCCCAAGATTAGGGGGAGTAGGTTTAAGACAGAGGAGAAGGAACTGCTTTTCCCAGAAAGTGGTGAATCTATGGAATTCTCTGCTCAAAGAAGCAGAAGAAGCAGCCATATTCAAGACATAGTTCGATGGGATTTTGTATTGTAGGTGAATTTAGGAGAGTCAGGATAATGCAGGTACGAGGAGCTGAGACGATGGATAGATGAGCCATGATCCTTATGAATGGTGGAGTAGCTCAATGGACCAAATGGCCTACTCCTGCTTCTGTTACTGCGAATGTATAAACATGCATTTTTCATGGCCAATCCCTATCAAGGTGGGTGAGCAATGTACTGATGCGGAAATGAACATCAGAGAATGATAGAAAGGGACACGGAAAGTAAATGTCCCAGTCCAAAGATGTGCATGTCAGGTCAAATGACCATGCTAAATTGTCCATAGTGTTAGGTTCATGAATCAGAAAGAAATGGGTCTGGGAGGGTTACTCCTAATGGTGGCGGTGTTGACTTGTTGGGCCGAAGGGCCTGTTTCCACACTGCAGGGAATCGAATCTAATCAATCAAAACTGGATTCTACAGAACACAAGAATTGAAACTGAAGACTGTATGGCTGAATGTGTGCTGCAATGTAACACAACTGAATGTATTGACTGCACACATTGAAGAGAATAAGTATGATCTGAGACTCCTTGCAGGGGCATGGTTTCAGGATGACAAGGATTGGATCTGAATATTGAGGGGGTACGTGGCATTCAAGTTGAATAGGAAGCGAGGTAAAGGTAGAGGGTTGGCACTGCTAATCAAAGCACTAATAACATGGTACTCTGGTGTCAGCTCGGATTTCAGGTCCTGATTTCTCTGTCCTCTTTTCCCTGTTCCCAGAGAAAGATGTTGTCTGTTCTCAGCTCAGCTGGCTTTCTGCTGAAACTTTGAGCCCCTTTTACCATTTCCAGAGCAATAAAACATTCAGTCGATCAAGGCCCAATCCACAATATTCTCAGCCTGACAACCGTCCATTTTGAGAGAGTCGTCGGAGCAGGGAATAAAACAAGAAAAATGAAACAAAATTATACATAAAGGCACATTTGGCGCTTAAAGTGTGTTCGTATGGTAGTAAACTAGAATGAGGGGTCTCCCAGGATTCTTATCATCCCCTACTTGAGGAATTCTCTCTCCCTAACAATATTTACATCAACAGAAATAAAGCATCTGTTATCAAATAGACATAGAGATATACAGCACGGAAATAGACATTTTGATCGAACACATCCATGCTGACAAGATGTCCTATATAAATCTAGTGTCCCATTTGCCAGCATTTGGCCCATATCCCTCCAAACCTTTCCTATTCACGCACCCATCCAGATGCCTTTTAAATGTTGTAATTGTACCAGCCTCCACCACCTCCTCTAGCCTATTTACCCTATCCATGCCCGTCATGATTTTATAAATGTCCATAAGATCACCCCTCAGCTTCCGACACTCCAGGGAAGCAATCCCATCCTATTCAGGCACTCCTTATACCACAAACTCTCCAACCCTGGCGACATCCTTATCAATCTTTTCTGCACACTTCTAAGTTTCACAACATCGTTCCTATCCAATAGTAGGTAGACCAGAATCGAATGTAATAATCCAAAAGTGGCCGAACCAATGTCCTGTACAGCTACAACATGACCTCCCAAATCCTGGACACAATGCATTCAATGGGCCAAATGGCCTCTTTCTGCACTGCAGCGATCTAATGATTTGATTTTGTATCAGAGTCAATTTCAGTCACTATCTCTGGTTTATGGTGTGTCAGGGTGGGATCACTGGTACCAGAATTGCATGCAATACTCCAAAATTGGCTTAACCAATGTCTTCTCCAGTCGCAACATGACCTCCCGATTCCTGCACTCAGTGCACTGACCAATAAAGGCAGGTATATCAAACACCTTCTTCACTATGCTGTCTATGTGCGACTCCCCTTTCAAGGAACTATGAACTTACCATCGAGTTATACAGCATGATCACGGACCTTTGGTCCAACCAGTCCATGCCAACCATAATCCCAAACAAAATCAGTCTCTCCTGCCTGCTGTTGGCCTGTATCCCTCCAAACCTTTCCTATTCTTGTACTAAAACAAATGTCTTTTTATTGTACCCGCATCCACCGCTTCCTGAGGAGGTTCATTCCACACATCAACCACCCTCCGTGTAAAATTAGTAATTGAATGGCAAGGATGAAGTTGAATTGAAATGGTTCATTAAAATAAACAGCTTCTACCAAACCCCCTACAGCAGGTATGGTATCAACTCCAACTCTAGAGTCTCTCAAATCGGTAATTCCATGGAGTGGATGGGGGAGTAAAGTGTTGGATCCACAGAGATGGGGGTCTTCTGAGTGTGTAAAGCTAAAATTAAACACCGTGCTTTGCTTGAACTCAAACCGCATTGATGTGGAGGAGATGGAAAGGAGTTTGCAAAGTGTCCTCCCCTCAACATGTGCCTCAGCTGCAGGGCAGCGCAGGGGCAGTGCGTCCCCACCCCATTGTGAACGTCTCAACGTGGAGGTAGCCCTGTCCATTTCAGAGTGAAACTCCCTCCCTCTGGGCAACATCTGGGAGCAACGCAATGTCTCCCCTTTTCCATTCCTCAACCTGGGAGGGGGAGAGAGAGAGACGAGTGGGGGTGTGTGGTGTGGGGTGGAGACTGTTCACTTGTAGCAACTGGAGTGACTCCATGGATTAAGCAGGCTCTCCAAAGGTGCTCAGATGCTCTCTGTCCCTCTCAAAGGTGTTTTCCTTGTGTATTCCCTCAGTTTGGCACGTATAGAGTTTGCACCCTGGAAAAGGTTTCCTTCTTTCCTCATGTTCAGAATTATAAGGGTAGTTTCTAATGGAACTGACCAGTATTTAAGGGATCGGCACGTTGATTTCAAAGGAAGACATATGTTGCTTCATATGGTAGATATCTGATATTGTTTGCTGTTATAAAAACTTTGTGGCTGTGATTTTTCACCTTCTAAAGCAGTAATAGAGTTACGTTCTATATTTCTTGTCTATTTTTTATTTACTAGGACAGCAGGAAGTCATTCAGTAACTTCGCTGGCTTTCTTTTCCCAAGCAGCTTTGACATTTCATTATCATATTCTTGATTCAGCTCCATTTTCAACACCTTTGTCGACAGCTTGTTCCAGGTTATTGCGATATAAATTACGTTTTCCTCCATACACACTTAAGGCTGTCTTGTTGCATTAGGGTTTTCTGCGTCCTGTATAATATATGGTCAGCACTCATCCAGCGATCTCCAGGAATTGCCACCGATGTTATATTCATTTAACAGGACTGACAGTGATCACTCAATTTGTGATTCTTTTTGCAGGAAAACATGCAGAATGAAATCTGAAAACAAATGATACGTCATCTTCTGACAGAGCCACTTGAATCAATGGGGCTTGAATATCAACAGCCATTCAATTCGAGAAGGTATCCATTCTGTTTTTAATTTCAAACAGCGCGACACAAAGAATGATCCCCTCATGGGGAAATAATGGAAATGTGGGGACTGTGGGATAGGGTTCCCTTCCCCATTGGTGCTGGACACCCACAGATGAGTTCTCACTGGGGAGACGCCGTGCTCCTGCTCAGTATGCGGGAAGGTATTCAGTTGGCTGTGCAGCCTGCAGACACACCAGCGAGTTCACATCAGGGAGAGGCTATTTATGTGCCGCAGTTGTGGGAAAGCATTCATTCAGTCGTCCCACCTGCAGACACACCAGCAGGTTCACATCAGGGAGAGGCCATTCTCCTGCTCTCTGTGTCGGCAGCGATTCATCGATGCATCCCACCTCCCGAAACACCAGCGGGTTCACCTGGGGGAGAGGCCGTTCACCTGCTCTGAGTGCAGGAAGGGATTTGTCGATTCTTACACCCTGCTGACCCACTAGCAGGTCCACATCGGAGAGGCGCCGTTCACCTGCTTTAAGTGCGAGAAGAGCTTCAGTCATGTGGGCAACTTGTGGAGGCACCAGCCGATCCACACCAGGGAGAGGCCGTTCACATGCTCTGTGTGCGGGAAGGGGTTCACGCAGACATCTATACTGTAATCTACCAAAGGGTCCATATCATGGAGAGGGCGTTCATCTGCTCTCAGTGTGGAAAGGGCTTCACCCGCTCCTCCCACCTGCGGAGCCACCAGCGAGTTCTGGAATTTTTTGAGGAGGTAACTCTGAAGATTGACAAGGGAGATCCAGTGGATGTAGTGTACCTGGACTTTCAGAAAGCCTTTGATAAAGTCCCACATAGGAGGTTAGTGAGCAAAATTAGGGCGCATGGTATTGGGGGCAAAGTACTGACTTGGATTGAAAATTGGTTGGCTGACAAGAAACAAGAGTAGTGATAAATGGCTCCCTTCAGAATGGCAGGTGGTGACCAGTGGGGTACCGCAGGGATCAGTTTTTTACAATATATATTAATGATATCGAAGATGGTATTAGTAGTAATATTAGCAAATTTGCTGATGATACAGAGCTGGGTGGCAGGGTGAAATGTGAGGAGGATGTTAGGAGATTACAGGGTGACCTGGACAGGTTAGGTGAGTGGACAGATGCATGGCAGATGCAGTTTAATGTGGATAAATGTATGGTTATCCACTTTGGTGGCAAGAACAGGAAGGCAGATTACTACCTAAATGGAGTCAAGTTAGGTAAAGGGGCAGTACAAAGAGATCTGGGTGTTCTTGTACACCAGTCAATGAAGGTAAGCATGCAGGTACAGCTGGTAGTGAAGAAAGCTAATAGCATGCTGGCCTGCAATATTGTGTGCAGTTCTGGTCTCCAAATTTGAGGAAAGACATTCTGGCTATTGAGGGAGTGCAGGGTAGGTTCACGAGGTCAATTCTTTGAATATCGGGACTATCTTATGTTGTAAGATTGGAGCGACGGGGCTTGTATACCCTTGAGTTGAGAAGACTGAGAGGGGATCTGATTGAGACGGATAAGATTATTAAAGGATTGGACACTCTGGAGGCAGGAAACAT
>NW_025209713.1:10850-12486 GCF_004010195.1 Chiloscyllium plagiosum
GGAGATCTGAAGCTGTAACAAAGTTGGGTGGCAATAAAGGTTACTTGAACTTAACCCCAGTCTCAGACTGTCAATGAAAGCTATGAGATCCAATAGGTTTTTGTTTTAAAACTGCTCATTTCTTTCAACCTCTTGCACTAAGTTTCCAATATCGTGTATCAGAAGGAGCAGTGAATGAGTAGCTAATATCGTTAGAAATTGTAAATTTTTCATCTCGGCAGGTATTGTAACGTTTCATCGACATTGTAAGGTTTACTGGCAGCACCTGGAGGTGTGGGATGTATTCACAAGAAACAAAGTTAAAAATCATACAACACCAGGTGAAAGTCCAACATGTTTATTTGGAAGCACTAACTTTCGGAACACTGCTCTTTCATCGGGTGTTTGTGGAGCAGGATCGTAGGTGAATTGAAAGCAAAAGTTCGCAGTTTCATGCAACAGAAATGATATAGAACAAACTTAGATTGTTGTGAAGTCTTCCATCTTTTAGAATGGGTTGCAGGTTTTGGTTCATTAATATGTAAATCCCAGAACTTGTTTGAAGACACATTCGAGACAACTTAAGGTCTGTATCCCAAACTTGAGTGAGACTGGTTCTATTTCCAAAGTAGGAATTTATAAAATCTCACATGGATTAACTGCCTGTAGATTGTATTTGGCACAAAAAGTGCACAATGTATCTGCAAATACAAAATCACACCAAAGCCTTATATGTAAGTGCGCATGCATTAGAGTATGGGTGAGTGTGTGCGTGCTTGATAAAGTGTGTGAGTGATAGAGTATCAGCCTGTGAGAGGGTGTATATGTGTGTGTGTCTGAGAGATGGATCTGTGTGAATGTGAGAGTGTGTGCTTTGTGTGGGTGTGCGAGAGTGTGACAGTGAAGTGGGGTTACCTGTCATGTGACATGAATCCAAGGTCCTGGTTGATGCCATCCTCATGTGTTCCGAATTTGGCTACTAGCCTCTGCTGGGCCACTAAAACTGAATAAGCAGTTACATAGGACAGATTGTTGAGGGCAGGGTGGGACTTGTCTTTCGATTTGCAGAAGGTGGGAGGTTCTGGGTGCTGGAAACTAGGGAAAATCCATGCTGGAGGACCTTCGCCTCAGAGAGATGCAGCTGGAAGCCAGGCTGCAGACACGTTGGGGGAATCATCAAACCCCCTACACTGTGAAAACAGGCCCTTTGGCCCAACAATGCACACTGACCCCACCCTTAGAGCATCCCACTCAATAACCTCCACAGCGAATCCCTGAACTTAGAACACCCAATCCACTCTAAGATGCACATCTTGGGAGGAAACCAGAGCACCCAGAGATTGGGGGTGGGAGGTGGTTGGAAAGTGCAAACTCCACACAGACAAACACCCTGAGGGTGGGATCGAACTCAACTCCCTGGCACTGTGAGGCAGCGGTGCTAACCACTGAGCTGCTGCCGCGCCGCCTCCAGTCTTGGATTGAAGGAATCGATTGACTTCATTCCAGGATTGAAGGAATCGATTGGCTTCATGCCAGTCCTGGTGACACTCCAGCCCGTTTGGGGAATTGAATTTGCTTCCACAGAGTTTCCACGGTACAGGGGTCCTTGCGCCTCAGCAGCTTCAACGACCAAAAGAAGGGCTCGTCTACAGCGAAA
>NW_025209713.1:13990-17279 GCF_004010195.1 Chiloscyllium plagiosum
ATTTCTCTCTCTCTCTTCCCCCTAGCCTCTGTTTCCTGTTCAATTTCTCTACCCGCACCCCCACCCTGATCCTTTCTTGTGCCTCGAGCGCTCTTTGATCACTGTATCAGCCCTTCTAAGGATAGAGAGAGAGCGGTTGGTGATCACTCTACCTGGGAAATGGGAGGGTGTGGTGTGAGAAAGGCTGATCTTTAACATTGAGAACTGCTAAAATGATATTTACAAAAACATCAGTAAAGTTTGAAAGCAAATTCAATTATTTTTAAAAAACGCTGCAGATATTTTTCTGAAACTTGCATTGAAATCTGTGCAATTAGGCCACAGTTGAGGGCCGGCTGTATGGATGGAATGGCCAATTACTCGTCTTGTGAAGTTGGTTCAGATTAATTAGAAATAGAGTCATAGAGTTGCAGAGCAGGGAAACAAACCTTTCGGTGCATGCCAACCACATATTCTAAATTAATCTGGTGATCCATTTGCCACCATTTGGCCCATATCTCTCTCAACCCTTCCTATTCATATACCCGTTCAGATGCCTTTTAAATGTTGTAATTGTTCCAGACTCGACCACTGTCTCTGGCAGCTCATTCCATACATATACCACGCTCTGCATGAAAATGTTACCAGTTCGGTCTCATTTAAACCTTTCCCCTCTCAACCTAAACCTATGCCCCTCCAGTTTTGGATTCCCTCTACCCTGGGGAAAAGACATTCAAAAGTTGAGCAGCCAGACAAAATGCAAAAGGAATACACTGTTGAGCCCCAGGAAAACAAAAGAAGTGTGGCTCCAGCCTTTTGTTCTCTCCGATTGGCAGTTGGACCAGCATCTCCACTGGGCTTATTGCGCATGCTTCTCGATGTCAGGAAGCATTGCGCATGTACGCTGGTGTCAGCAAAATACTGCGCATGCTCTTTGCTGTCAGCGGAAATGGCACTCAATATTCTTCTGATCGACCCTGAAGGACCGGAAGGAGTGTGGTCCTCCTGCCACTGAGAGCCTCCCCACTATTGTCGGAATGTGGAAGTTGGACCATGCGCTTGTGAAGGTGTTGCTGCTCCTCTCTCTATGAATGAAGATTGAACTTCATCCCAGACTGCAACTTCTTTCCTCTGTCCAACATCTGTGAGTACAACACACTCTTCTCACCCCCTTTTCCATTTTATTTTTTCACTCTGGTGTTCAGTTCTTGACTTGCAGCAAAGTTGGTTCAGGTATGTGTCTTAATTGGCAAACACAAGGTAAATGTAACAACGCAGTGTGAAGTTATAGCCTTTCCTATGAAATAAAAACAGAAAGGAGGTACATTGTTTAAATGGTGAAATATTGGGATGTGGAGTAAGTGAGGACTGCAGATACCGGAAATCAGAGTCGAAAATTGTGGCGCTGGAAAAGCACAGCTGGTCTGACAGCAACCGAGGTGCAGAACAGTCAACGTTTTGGGCAAAAGCCCTTCATCAGGAATGATGTGTGGATGTACAAACGTGCCTCAGCTACCTTCTGCTCAGGCTTTCGACTCCAGTCAATGCCAGTTGTCACATAGGTGCAGCAAGCAATCAGCAAGGCAAGTGGTATATTAGCAAGAAGAATTGAGTTCAATGTGGGGATGTCTTTCTGTAGTTAGGGAGATAATGAATATATTCAAAGCTGAGTTCATCTGACTTTTGAATGTCAAAATAGTTATGGGGGTAGGCAAGAAATTTTTAAAAAATATATTTTTATTAGAAACTTTTTCAAATCTCTCACAACACCTCGGGACATATTGAATATATTCAAAGCTGAGTTCATCTGACTTTTCAATGTCAAAAATAGTTATGGGGAAGCCAAGAATTTTTAAAAATATATTTTTATTAGAAACCTTTTCAAATCTCTCACAAGACCTCTATATACAAAAAAGAACAATACCAAAATACAGAAAAATAGCAGTACAACAATGTCATATTATGATACTATTAATAATGAGCTACCTATTATTCTACTAGAACAAACTTAGCTTAAACTAAACTACAATCAAATTGAATAAAAATAAAATTAAACATAATTTAAGTTAATTTGAATTCTATCACATTACTTTATTCTATTTCACTCACCACACCTCCATTAAGGCTCCCATCCATGGGAGCACCAGTTATTGCACCCGTATTCTTTTCACCCAGCCTTGCCCTCCCAGGGCCCCAGGAACGCCCAGACTGATTCCCACAGTTATACAACGGCTCTAATTAATACTGCTGATCAGTCTGCAGTTGTCACATAGGTGCAGCAAGCAATCAGCAAGGCAAGTGGTAATATTCTACAAGAACAAACTTAGCTTAAACTAAACTACAATCAAACTGAAAAAAAAATTAAACATAATTTAAGTTAATTTGAATTCTATCACATTACTTTATTCTATTTCACTCATTAAGGCTCCAATCCATGGGAGTACCAGTTATTGCACCCGTATTCCTTTCACCCAGCCTTGCCGTGCCAGGGCCCCATGAGCGCCCAGACTGATTCCCACAGTTATACCACAGCTCTAATTAATACTGCTGATCAGTCTGCATCAATATAATTTAGAAAGGGCCGCCACGTCTTGTAAAACTATTGTTTTGTGGTGCACCATATTTGTGAGGTCATCTTGGGGGCGATGCTCCATCAACAGCATATGCCACCCCATATGCCCTGGGGGGTTTTCCAACGTCCAATCCATTAAAATGTTCTTCCTTACACAGTCTGTTCCTTTGTTCTCTGAGAGAAGGCAAATTGGCAACCCCAGAAGAAGAAATACCGGATTCACTTTAACTTCAATCCCCCAGGATGTCCTTCAACTCCATTACTATAGCACTCCAGTATCTCTGGATCTTACAGCATGACCAATAGCAGTGTGTGAGTGCCTATACTAATTTTACATTTGGGACACCCTGGTGATTCTCCTCTCTTGAACTTAGCTAGCCTCTCTGGCACCACATAAGCCCAGTGTAAAATCTTCAATTGCATGCCCTGTGCTTTGTTACATATTGAAATTTTTCTTACATTTTCCCATATATCTTGCCATACTTCTAATGAAATATCCTATCCTAGCTCCCGATTCCACATCCGAGAGAGTCCCTCCACATCCCCTAAGGTACGTCCCTTCTGTAAATGATACAACGTACTAACTGAAAGAGCGCCTGTACACCAGAGTACTCTTTATTCCACATTTGACCTGTAATGCTGAGCCACGAGCGTGGTCTTCCTCTGTATATAATCTCTTAGCTGAAAGTACCGGAAAAGGTCCCCATTAGACAATGCAAATTTCTGACTTAGCTGGCT
>NW_025209714.1:0-2635 GCF_004010195.1 Chiloscyllium plagiosum
GTCAGGGTGGGTGCGGTGTGTGGGTGGCGGTGAGGGTCAGGCTGTGGGCGGCATGTGGATGGCGGTGAGATTAAGGCTGGGTGCGGTGTGTGGATGGCAGTGAGGCTCAGGCTGGGGAAGGTGTGTAGACGAAGATGAGGTTCAGGGTTGTATCAAGTTTGGAGGGCGGTGAGCATCAGGCTGGGGGCGGTGTGTCGGCAGTGGTTAAACTCAGGCTGGGGGTCGTGCGTGGACGGCGATGAGCGTAAGGCTGGGGCGGTATTGGATGGCGCAGATGTTCAGGCTTGTGGCAGTATTGGATGGTGGTGGGGGTCAGGCTTGGGGCGGTTGGTGCACAGCGGTAGGAGTCAGGCTGGGTGCAGCATATGGACAGTGGTGAGGGTAAGGCTTGTGGAAGTATGTTGATGGCGGTGAGGGACAGGCTAGGGATGGTGTGTGGTGGCAGTGCGGGTCAGGCTGGTGCGGTATTGGGCAGTGGTGAGGTTCAGGCTTGTGGCTGTGTTGGGCAGCGGTGGGGCTCAGGCTGGGGGCGGTTGGTGGACGACAGTGAGGGTCAGGCTGTGGGCAATGTGTTCGACGTCGATGAGGATCAGGCTGGAGGTGGTGGGTGAACAGTGGTGAGGGTCCAGCGGGGACAGCGTGTGGTCGGAGTTGCGTGTCAGGCTGGGGGCGGTGTGTTCGATCTCAATGAGGGTCAGGCTGGAGTTGGTGTGTGGACGGCGGTGAGAGCCAGTCTGTGGACGGTGTGTGGACGGCGGTGAGGGCCAGTCTGTGGACGGTGTGTGAACGGCGGTGAGGGTCAATCTAGGGACAGTGCGTGGGCGATGATGAGGGTCAGGCTGGAGACGGTGTGAGGAAGGTGGTGAGGGTCACGCTGTGGGTGGGGTGTGGGTGGAGGTGAGGGTCAGGCTGGGGGTGGTGTGTGGATGGTGGTGAAGTTCAGGCTGGGAGCAGTGTGTTGACGGCGGTGAGGCTCAGTCTGGGGATGGTGTGTGGACGGCAGTGACAGGCTGGGGACGTGTGAAGATAGCAGTGAGAGACAGGCTGGTGTGGCATTTGGACATTGGTGAGGATCAGGTTTGTTGCAGTTTTGGTCGGCGGTGGGGGTCAGGCTGTGAGCGGTGTGTTCGACGTCGATGAGGGTCGGGCTGAGGGTGGTGTGTAGACGCTGGTGAGCGTCAGGCTGGGACAGTGTGTGGTCGGAGTTGGGTGTCAGGCTGGGTGCAGTTGGTGGACAGAGGTGGCCATCAGGCTGGGGGCAGTTGGTGGATGGAGGTTAGGGTCAGCCTGGGGGCGGTGTGTTCGATGTCGATGAGGGTCAGGCTGGGGGTGGTGTGTGGACGGTGGTGAGGGTCCGGCTGAGGGTGGTGTGGAGACGGTGGTGACGGTCAGGCTGGGGTGGGCCTGGACGGCGGTGAGAGTCAGACTGGGGACGGTGTGTGGGCGGCAGTGAGGGTCAGACTGGGGGCAGTGTGTGGATGGCAGCGGTCGGTGGACTGCAGTGAAGGTCAGGCTGGAAGCGCTGTGTTCGACATCAATGAGGGTCTGTTTGGGGGCGATGTGTTGACAGCAATGGGTGTCAGGCTGGTGGCGGTGTGAGGGTGGCGGTGAGGTTCAGCCTGGGGGTGGTGTTGGGCAGAGGTGGGAGTCAGGCTGGGATTAGTGTGCGTTCGGAGGATACGGTCAGGCTGGGGCCTGTGTGTGAACGACAGTGGGGGTCAGGCTGGGGCCGATGAATGGATGGCAGTGAGAATCAGTTTGGGGGCGACCTGTGGACAGCTGTGAGGGTCAGGCTGGGGGCGGAGTTTGGACAGGAGCGAGGGTCAGGCTTGGGTCAGTGTTGGATGGCGTTGAGGGTCAGGCTTGGTGCGGTTTGTGGACGGCGGTGGGGTTCAGGCTGTGGGCGATGGGTGGACGGTGGTGGGGGTCAGCCTGGGGGCAGTTGGTGGATGGTGGTGAGGGTCAGGCTGTGAGCGGTGTGTTCGACGTCGATGAAGGTCACGCTGGGGATGGTGCGTGGACGTCAGTGAATGTCAGGCTGGGGATGGTGCGTGGAGGGAGGTGGTTGTCAGGCTGGGGGCCGTGGAGGTGGTTGTCAGGCTGGGGGCGCTGGTGGATGGCAATGAGGGTCACGCTGTGGATGGTGTGTTTGACGTCGATGAGGGTCAGGCTGGGGGCTATGTGTAGACAGCGGTGAGGGTCAGGCAGGGTGCAGTGTGTGGGCGGCAGTGAGGGTCAGGGTGGGTGCGGTGTGGGAACGGCGGTGAGAGTCAAGCTGGGTCAGTGTTGGATGGCGTTGAGGGTCAGGCTGGGAGCGGTGTGGGGATGGCGGTGAGCATCAGGCTGGGAGCAGTGTGTGGACGGCATTGATGGTCAGTTTGGGGACGGTGTGTGGATGATGGTGAGGTTCAGGCTGTGGGCGGTCTGTGTGTGCGATGGTGAAGGTCAGGCTGCGGGTGGTGTGGGGATAGCGGTGAGGGTCAGGCTAAGGATCCGTGTCTGGGCGGCGTTGCGGGTCCAGCTGGGGCGGTATTGGATGGTGATGAGGGTCAGGGTGGGGGCGGTTGGTGGTCAGCGGTGAGGGTCAGGCTGGTGGCGGCGTGTGGAGGGTGGTGAAGGTCAGGGTGGCTGGTGT
>NW_025209714.1:5241-6480 GCF_004010195.1 Chiloscyllium plagiosum
CAGTGTGGGGACGGCGGGGAGCTCCGGGCTGGGGGTGGTGTTGGACTGCGGTGGGGGTAAGGCTGTGGGCGGTGTGTGCTCAGAGGGGTCGGTCAGGCTGGGGTCAGTGTGTGAATGGCGGTGGGGGTCAGGCCGGGGATCGGTGGGTGGGCAGTGGTGAGGGTCAGGCTGGAAACGGTCTGTGGACGGCCGTGAGGATCAGGCAGGGGGTGGTATTGGACGGCGGTGAGGGTCAGTTTTGTGGCAGTGTTGGACGGCAGTGGGAGTCATGCTGGGCGCAGTTGGTGGACGGCGGTGAGGGTCAGGCTGGGGTCAGTGTGTGGCTGGCAGTGAGGGTCAGGCTGGGGGCGGTGTGCGGATGGCAGTGAGGGTCAGACTGGGGGCGGAGTGCGGATGGCAGTATGGGTCAGCTGGGTCCAGTGTTTGGACGGCGATGAGGGTCAAGCTTGTGTCAGTATTGGACGGTGGTGAGTGTCAGGCTGGGAGCGGTGTGTGGGCCGCAGTGAGGTTCAAGCTTGGGTCAGTATTGGACAGCGGTGAGGGTCAGCCTGGGGCGGTATTGGGCGACAGTGAGGGTCAGGCTTGTGGCAGTGTTGAACAGTGGTGGGATTCAGGCTGGGGCGTTTGGTGGACGGCGGTGAGGGTAAGGCTGGGGTCGGTGTGTGGACGGCAGCGAGGGTCAGGCTGGGTGCGGTGTGTGGGCACTGGTGAGGGTCAGCTAGGGACGGTGTGTGGTCGGCGGTGAGGGGCAGGCTGGGGATGGTGTGTGGATGGAGTTGAGGGTTTGGTCAGGCGCAGTGTGTGCGCGGCGGTGAGGGTCAGGCATGTGGTAGTATTGGACGCCGATGGGGTTCAGGCCGGGGTGGTTGGTGGACGGCAGTGGGGGTCAGGCTGGGGGCTGGGAGAGTCAGAATGTGGTTGGTGTGTTTGACATCGATGAGGGTCAGTTGGGGACAGTGTGTCGGCGATGGTGAGGCCCAGGCTGGGGGCGGTGTGTGGGCGGTGGTGAGTGTCAGGCTGGTGGCGGTGTGTGGACGGCAGTGAGGGTCAGGCTGGGGGCAGTACGTGGACGGCAGTGAGGGAAAGGCTGGGGACGGTGTTGGATGGCGGTGACGGTCAGGCTGGTGGCGGTGTGTGGACAGCGGTGAGCTTCAGGCTGGGGTTGGTGTTGGACTGCGGTGGGGGTAAATCTATGGGCGGTGTGCGTTCAGAGGGGTCGGTCAGTCTGGGGTCGGTGTG
>NW_025209714.1:6973-13744 GCF_004010195.1 Chiloscyllium plagiosum
AGGCAGGGGGCGGTGTGTATGACGGCGGTGAGGGTCAGGCTGGGGGTGGTGTGTGTATGACGGTGCGGGTCAGGCTGGGAGCGGTGTGTGGGCGATGGTGAGGGTCAGGCTGGGGGCAGTATGTAAGTCGCAGTGAGCGTCAGGCTGTGAGCATTGTACGCACTGCGGTGAGGATCAGGCTGGGGCTGTTGAGCTATAGGCTGGGGGCAGCGTGTGGACGGTGGTGACGGTCAGGTGGGGGGTGGTATGTGGCCGGCGGTGAGGGACAGGCTCAGGACGGTTTTGAACGGCGGTTGGGTCAGGTTGGTGGCGGAGTGTGGAAAGCGGTGAGGGTCACACTGGGGGCGGGGTAGCTGGATTTCAGTGAGGGTCAGGCTGGGTCGGTGTGTGAATGGCAGTGAGGGTCAGGCTGGTGGCGGTGTGTGGACAGCGGTGAGAATCAGGCTGGTGGCGGTGTGTGGACGGAGGTGAGGGTCAGGCTGGGGTCATTGTTGTACGGCATTGAGGGTCAGCCTTGGGGAGGTGTGTGGACGGTGGTGAGGGTCAACCTTAGGGTGGTGTGTGGATGGCGGTGAGGGTCAGGCTGGTGGCGATGTGTAAACAGCATTGAGCGTCAGGCTGGGTGTGATGAGTGGACAGCGGTGGGGTTCAGAATGGAGGCAGCGTACAGGCGGCAGTGAGGGTCAGGCTGGAGACGGTGTGTGGGTGGCGGTGTGTGTCAGGCTGGGAGCGGTGTCTGGGCAGTGATAAGGGTTAGCCTTGGGGTGGTGTGTGGACAGCAGTGAGGGTCAGGCTGGTGGCGGTGTGTGACAGTGGTGAGGGTCAGGCTGTGGCAGTGTTGGACGGCTGTGGGGGTCAGGCTGGGGGACATTGGTGTACAGCGGTGGGGTCTGGCTGAGGGTGGTTGGTGGATGGTGGTGTGGGTCAGGCTGGGGCTGTGTGGGCTGGCGGTTAGGGTCGGGCTGGTGGCGATATTTATATGGCGGTGAGGATCAGGCTGGGTCGGTGAGAGACGGCGGTGAGAGTCAGGTTGGGGACGGTTTGTGGATGGCAGTGAGGGTCAGGCTGGGTGCTGTGTGTGGACGGCCGTGAGGCACAGGTTGGGTTGCTGTGTGGATGGCAGTGATTGACAGGCTGGAGACGGTGTGTGGGTGAAGGTGAGGGTCAGGTTGGGGGTGGTTGGTTGACAGTGGTGTGGGTCAGGCTGGGTTGGTGCGTGACAGCGATCAGGGCCAGGCTGGCGGCGGTGTGTGTACGGCGGTGACCATCAGGCTGGCGGCGGTGTGTGTACTGCGGTGAGGTTCAGGCTGGGGATGGTGTGTGGGTGGCTGTGAGGTTCAGGCTGGGGGCAGTGTTGGGTGGAGGTGGGTGTCAGGCTGGGGATGGTGTTAGGTGGCAGGCAGGGGTTGGTGTGTGTTCGGAGGGGAAGATCAGGCTGGTGTCGGCGTGTGAATGACGGTGGGGGTCAGGCTGCGGAGCTGAGTGGATGGTGGTGAGGTTTAGGCTGGGTCAGGCTGGGGGCGGTACGGGTCAGGCTGGGGGCGGTGTGTGTACAACGGTGCGGGTCAGGCTGAGGGCGGTGTGTGAACGGTGGTGAGGTTCAGGCTGTGTGTGGTGGGTTAGACGTCAGTGAGGGTCAGCCTGGGGATGGTGTGTGGGCGGTGATGAAGGTTAGGCTGGGGGCGGTGTGTGGAAGGTGGTGAGGTCAGGCTGTGTGTGGTATGGGTGGAGTGAATGGTGGGGAGGGTCAGGCTGGGGGCGCTGTGTTCGGCGTCAATGAGGGTCAGCCTGGGGATGGTGTGTGCACGACAGTGAGGGTCAGGTTGGGGGCGGTGTTTGTGCATTTGTGAGCGTCAGCTTTGGGGTGGTGTGTGGACGGCGGTGTGGATCAGGCCAGGGATGGTGAGTGGATGGTGGAGAGTGTCAGGCGGGGGGCGGTGTGTTGACAGCGTTGAGGGTCAGGCTGGGTGTGGTGTGTGGACAGCGGTGGGGTTCAGGCTGGGGGCGGTGTGTGGGCGGCAGTGAGGCTCAGGCTGGAGACATTGTGTGTGGCGATGAGGGTCAGGCTGGGGGCGGTGTGTGGACAGTGGTGAGGGTCAGCCTTGGGGTGGTGTGTGGACAGCAGTGAGGGTCAGGCTGGTGGCGTTGTGTGGATGGTGGTGAGGGTCAGGCTAGTTGCCGTTTGATGGCGGCAGTGAGGGTCAGGCTGTGCCAGTGTTGGACGGTAGTGGGGGACAGGCTGGGGGGTAGATGTACAGCGGTGGGGTCAGGCTGTGGATGGTTGTTGGACGATGGTGTGGGTCAGGCTGGTGGCAGTGTGTAGATCGTGGTGAGGATCAGGGTGGGGCGGTGCAGGACGGCAGTGAGAATCAGGTTGGGGACGCTGTGTGGATGGCAGTGAGGGTCAGGCTGGTGGAGGCGTGTGGACGGCAGTGAGTTTCAGGCTGGGGACAGTGTGTGGGCAGTGCTGAGGGTCAGCGTTGGGGTGGTGTGTGGACGGCCGTAAGGGTCAGGCTGGTGGCGGTGTGTGGACGGCAGTGAGGGTCAGGCTGGGGTGGTATGTGGACAGTGGAGTGTGTCAGGCTGGGGGCGGTGTGTAGACAGCAGTGAGGGTCAGTCTGGGTGCGGTGTGTGGACGGTGGTGAGGTTCAGGCTGGGGGCGGTGTGTGGGTGGTGGTGAGGTACTGGCTGGTGACAGTGTGTGGGTGGCGGTGAGGGTCAGGCTGGGGGTGGTGTGTGGATGGCTGTGAGGGTTAGGCTGTGGGCGGTGTGTTGATGGTGGTGAGGGAGAGGCTGCTGATGGTGTTGGACGGCGGTGAGGGACAGGCTGGTGGCGGTGTGTTGACGGTAGTGAGGCTCAGGCTGGGGCGGTGCTGGATGGCGGTGAGATTCAGCCTGGGGACGGTTTGTTGACAGCAGTGAGGGCCAGGCTGGGGGTGGTGTGCGGAAGGCATTGAGGGACAGGCTGGGGGCAGCGTGTGGATGGCAGTGAGGGTCAGGCAGGGCGCGGTGTGTGGACGGCGATGAGGGTCAGGCAGGGTACGCTGTGTGGACAGAGGTGAGCGTCAGGCTTGGGTCAGTGATGGACGGCAGTGAGCATCAGGCTCGGTGTGGTGTGTGGGCGGTGGTGAGGGTCTGGGTTGGGGCGTTGTGTGTTCTTGTTGAGGGTCATGCTGTGGGTGGTGTGTGGACGGCAGTGAGGATAAAGCTAGGAGCGTTGTGTGGGCGGTCGTGTGGGTCAGGCTTGTGGCAGTGTTGGATGGTGGTGGTGTCAGGCTGTGGGCGGTTGGTGGACAGCGGTGAGGGGCAGGCTGGGACGGTTGGTGGACAGCGGTGAGGAGCAGGGTGGGGCGGTTGGTGGACAGCGGTGAGGAGCAGGCTGGGTCGGTTGATGGACAGTGGTGAGGGTCAGGCTGGGGTCGGCGTGTACACGGCAGTGAAGGTCAGGCTGGGGGTGGCGTGAAGATGGCGGTGAGAGTCAGGCTGGTGGCGGTGTGTGAACGGCATTGAGTGTCAGGCTGGGAACGGTGTCTGGACAGTGGTGAGCTTCACGCTGGGGGCGTTGTGTGAACTGCGGTGAGGGTCAGGCTGGGGGTGGTGTGTGGGTTTCTGTGAGGTTCAGGCTTGGGGTGGTGTTGCGTGGCGCGGGGTATCAGGCTGGGTGTGGACGGCGGTGGGGTTCAGGCTGGGAGTGGTGTGTGGGCGGCAGTGAGTTTCAGGCTGGGGGCGGTGTTGAGTGGCGTTGGGTGTCAGGCAGGTGGTGGTGTGTTATTGGAAGCGACCGTCAGTCTGTGGTCGATGCGTGAATGACGGTGGGTGGGGTTCAGGCTGGGGGTGGTGTGTGGGTGGTGGTGAGTTTCAGGCTGGGGGCGGTGTTGAGTAGCGTTGGGTGTCAGGCAGGTGGTGGTGGTGGTGTGTGTTTGGAGGGGACCATCAGGCTGTGTTCAATGAGTGAATGACGGTGGGAGGTCAGGCTTGTGATGGTGTGTGGGTGGCGGTGAGGGTCAGGCTGGGGGTGGTGTGTGGACGGTGGTGAGGGACAGGCTGGTGATGGTGTTGGACGTTAGTGAGGGACAGGCTGGTGGCGGTGTGTTGATGGCAGTGAGGATCAGGCTGGTGGCGGTGTGTTGATGGCAGTGTGGGTCAGGCTGGTAGCGGTGTGTTGACGGCAGTTAGGGTCAGGCTCGGGGCAGCGTGAGGACGGCAGAGGGTCAGGCAGGGTGTGGTGTGTGGACGGCAGTGAGGGTCAGGCTGGGGGCGGTGTTTATACAGCGGTGAGGGACAGGCTGGAGCCGTGCTGGATGGCCGTGAGAGTCAGCCAGTGGATGGTGTGTGGACAGCAGTGTGGGTCAGGCTGGGGCGGTGTGCAGATGGCAGTGAGGGACAGGCTCGAGGCAGCGTGTGGACGGCAGTGAGGGTCAGGCAGGGTGCGGTATTTGTACGGCGATGAGGGACAGGCTGGAAGCAGCGTTTGGACGGCGGTGAGGTTCAGGCTGGGGTCATTGTTGGACGGCAGTGAGCATCATTCTGGGGTCGGCGTGTGGGCGGTGGTGAGGGTCTGGCTCGGGGCGTTGTGTGTTCTTAGTGAGGATCATGCTGTGGGTGGTGTGTGGGGCCACAGCATGAGGATAATGCTAGGGGCAGTGTGTGAGCGGCCGTGTGGGTCAGGCTTGTGGCAGTGTTGGACAACGGTGGTGTCAGGTTGGGGGCGGTTGGTGCACAGTGGTGAGAGGCAGACTGGGGTCGGCGTGTACACGACAGTGAAGGTCGGGCTGGGGGTGGTGTGTAGATTGCATTGAGGGTCAGACTGGGGGCGGTGTGTGGACGGCATTGAGTGTCAGGCTGGGAACGGTATCTGGATGGTGGTGAGGATCATTCTGGGGGCAATGTGTGGACTGTGGTAAGAGTCAG
Organism: Chiloscyllium plagiosum; assembly: GCF_004010195.1. Lineage (NCBI taxonomy): Eukaryota > Metazoa > Chordata > Chondrichthyes > Orectolobiformes > Hemiscylliidae > Chiloscyllium > Chiloscyllium plagiosum. Next base: position 11,885 of record NW_025209714.1, read on the forward strand.
GCTGGGGGTAGTGTGTGGGTGGCTGTGAGGTTCAGGCTAGAGGCGGTGTTGGGTGGTGACGGGTGTCAGGCTGTGGGCGGTGTTGCGTGACGGTGGGTGTCAGGCAGGCGTTGGTGTGTGTTCGGAAGGGAGAATCGAGCTGGTGTTGGCGTGTGAACAACAGTGGGGGTCAGGCTGCAAGCGGTGAGTGGATGGTAGTGAGGGTCAATTTGGGGTCGGTGTGTGTGAGGTGGTGAGGGTCAGGCTGGGGGCGGCGTTTGGATGGCAGTGCGGGTCAGGCTGGGGGCGCTGTGCTGGGGATGGTGCAATGATGGCGGTGAAGGTTAGGCTAGGGGCCGTGTGTGGATGGTGGTGAGGGTCAGACATGGGGTGGTCTGTGGACAGCGGTGGGATCAGGTTTGATGCAGAGAGTGGACGGCGGTGGTGGTCAGGCTGGGGGTGGTGTATGTATGGCGTTGAGGTTCAGGCTGGGTGCGGTGTTGGATGGCGGTGAGGGTCAATTTGGGGTCGGTGTGTGAGAGGTGGTGAGGGTCAGGCTGGGGGCGGTGTATTCGGCATCAATATGGGGCAGCCTGGGGATGGTGTGTGGGCGATGTTGAGTGTCCGGCTGGGGTCAGTGTGTGGCAGCCAATGAGGGTCATGCTGGAAATGATGTATGGGTGGCAGTGAGGGTCAGGCTGGTGGCGGTGTGTGGACGCTGGTGAAGGTCAGGCGAGGAGCGGTGTATGGGCGGCGGTGTGGGTCAGGCTTTGGCAGTGTTGTACGGCTGTGAGGGTCAGGCTGGCGGCGGTTGATGGACAGCAGTGGAGTCAGCCAGGTGGAGTGGGTGGATGGTGGTGAGGTTCAGGCTTCAGCGGTGTGGGATGGCGGTGAAGGACAGGCTGGTGGTGGTGTGTGGACGGCAGTGAGGGCCAGGCTGGGGTGGTGCGGGACGGCGGTGAGAGTCAGGTTGGGGACGGTTTGTGGATGGTTATGAGGGTCAGGCTGGCAGCGGTGTGTGGACGGCGGTGAGTGTCAGGTTGTGGACAGTTTGTGGATGGTTGTGAGGGTCAGGCTGGGAGCGGTGTGCGGATGGCAGTGAGGGTCAGGCCGGGAGTGGTGTGTAGATGGCGGTGAGGGTCAGGGTGGGGGCAGTGTGTGGAAGGCAGTCAGGGACAGGCAGGCGCCGGTGTGTGGCCGGCGATGACACACTGTGACACTCTCTGACAGACTGTGACACACTCTGACCCGCTCTCAGACAGGTGGTGTGTAGATGGCGGTGAGGGTCAGGGTGGGGGCAGTGTGTGGACAGCAGTGACGGTCAGGCAGGCGCCAGTGTGTGGCCGGCGATGACACACTGTGACACTCTCTGACAGACTGTGACACACTTTGACCCGCTCTCAGACACACTAACACTCTCTTAGACACACTGTGACACTCTGTGACTCTCTCTGACACTCTGAGACACACTGTGACACTCTCTGTCTCTCTCTGAGACTTTGAGACACACTGTGACATTCGCAGACCCTCACTGACACTCTCTGAGACACAATGTGTCACTCTCTGACTATCTCTGAGTCACACTATGATTCTCTCTAAGACTATGACACACAATGATATTCTCTGACTTTCTCGGACAATCTCTGAGGCATATTGTGACACTCTGACGCTCTCTGACACTCTCTTAGACACACAGTGACATTCTCTGACTCTCTGGGACACACTGTGACACTCTCTGAGACACAGTGTGATACAATGTGACACTCTCTGACAGTCTCTGAGAAAAATTGTGACACTTTCTGACTCTTTCTGTCACTCTCTGAGACACACTGTAACACTCTCTGACAGACTGTGACCCTCTCTGAAACAAACACTGACCCT
>NW_025209714.1:15478-17282 GCF_004010195.1 Chiloscyllium plagiosum
TGACACTCTCTGACAGTCTCTGAGAAAAATTGTGACACTTTCTGTCACTCTCTGAGACACACTGCAATACTCTCTGACAGACTGTGACCCTCTCTGAAACAAACACTGACCCTCTCTGACACTCTCTGAGACACAGTATGATTCACTGTGACACTCTCTGATTCTCTCTGACACACTCTGAAATACACTGTAACCTTCTCTTACAGACTGTGACACACTGTTACACTCTGTGATACACAGTGTGAGACTCTCTGTGACACACAGTGGCACTCTCTGACCCTCTCAGACACTCTGTGACACATTGTGACACTCTCTGACAGACTGTGACACACTATGACACTCTCTTAAACACACTGTGACACTCTCTGATTATCCCTGACACTTTGGGACACACTGTGACACTATGTGACTCTCTCTGACACTCTGAGACACACTGTGACACTCTCTGACTCTCTCTGACTATCTCTGACCATCTCTGAGTCACACTATGACCCTCTCTAACATTTTCTGTCTTTCTCTGACACCTTCTGAGGCAAACTGTGACACACTCGACTCTCTCTGAGACAGACTGTGACGCTCTCTGACACTCTCTTAGACACACGGTGACACTCTCTGACACTCTCTGAAACACACTGTGACACTCACTGACAGACTGTGATACACTGTGACACTCTCTGACACTCTCTTAGACACACGGTGACACTCTCTGACTTCTCTGACACTCTGAGACACACTGTGACACTCTGACAGACTGTGACAATCTCTGACATACCGTGACATATTCTGAGATACTGTGATGCTCTTTGTGACACTGTGACACGTTCTGTCTCTCTCTGATTCCCTGAGACACACTTCGACACTCTCTGACAAACTGTGATACTGACTGACTGTGAAACTCCCTGACACATTGTGACACTCTCTGAGACATACTGTGACACTTTCTGACTCTCTCTGACTCTCTGGGACACACTGTGACACTCTCTAACAGACTGTGACACACTCCTGACACTCTGTCTCTCACTGAGACTCAGAGACACACTGTGACTCTCTCTGACTCTCTCTCTGACACTCTCCGAAACACAATGTGCAACTCTCTGACAGACTGTGACACTCCGTGACACACTGTAACACTCACTGATCGACTGTGATACACTCTGACACATGGTGAAATTCTCTGTGACACTATGATACTCACTGAGACACAAAGTGACACTCTCTGACTCTCTCTGGAACTCTCTTACACACACTGTGACACTCTCTCACAGACTGTGACCCTCTCTGAGCCAAATACTGACTCTCTCTGAGGCACAGTATGTCACACTGTGTCACTTTCTGACTCTCTCTGACACACTCTGAAATATAATGTAGCATTCTCTGTCAGACTGTCACAAATGACACTCTCTGAGACAAACTGTGACACTTTCTGAATCTCTCTGACTCTCTGAGACACACAGTCATCCTCTCTTAGACACACTGTGACACTCTCTGACAGACTGTGTCACACTGAGATACTCTCAAAGACAGATTGTGACACTTTCTGACTCTCTTACTCTCTGACTCTCAGAGACATACTGTAACACTCTCTGAATCTCTCTGAAGCATACTGTGACACTCGCTGACAGATTGTAACACTTTCTGACTCTCCCTGAATCTCTGAGGCACGCTGTGACACTCTCTGACTCTCTCTGAATCTATCTGTGGCACTCTCTGACACACGGTAAGAAACACTGTGACACTCGCTGGCACTTTCTCAAACACACTGCGACTCTCACTGATCCTATCTGACACTCTCTGCGACAGACCG
>NW_025209715.1:0-1484 GCF_004010195.1 Chiloscyllium plagiosum
CATGAATAGGAAGGGTTTGGAGGGATATGGGCCAAGTGCTGGCAAATTGGACTCGGTCAGTTTGGGATGTCTGATTGGCTTGGACGGGTCAGGCTGAAGGGTCTGTCTCCCTGCTGTATGACTATTGCCCCCTCGTTATCTCTCTTGTTCCCCCATTCCCTCCCCTTTCCTCTCTCATCGACCCACCTCTTTCTCTCTGTCCCTCCAGCTCTTCTACTCTCCCTTGCACCCTCCGTCTCTCTCTCTCTCTCTATCTCTCTCTTCTCCATGTGTCTGTCTCTGTCTCCCCTGATTTCCCCTTTCACTGTCTCCCACTCTCTCTTCCTCCCCTGTCCCTGCTCTCTCTCTCTCTCGCTCTCTCTCACACACACACCCTTCAAGCGTTGACTGTGGAACAGATCCCACAGATTGGAGGGGTAGCCAATATTATAAAAAAAGGGGGGGATGGGGAGGAAACATGGAATTACAATCTCGTGTGCTTGACATTGACATTGCTGGAGTCCATTAGAAACGTGTGAACAACGGAGCACTTGGAAAACAGTGGCGGGATGGGACAGAGTAGACATGGGAAAAGTCATATTAGATAAATCTCCTGGAACGTTTTGAGGATGCATCTGGTCGAGAAGGACAAGCCAATGGATGGGGTTTCTTTGGAGTTCCAGAAGGCTTTTGATGAGGTCCCTTTTTAGGGATGACTATGTAAAACTAAAACCCATGGGATTGGGGTTAGTTGTACTGGCACTAATGGAGAGTTAATAGGGGTGGCACGCATCAAAGGAGATGTGAGGGGTAGGTTTTTATTTACACGGATAGGATAGGGCGTTAAAGAGACCTTTAGATAAGCAATATGCAAGGAACGGAGGGAGTATAGAACGTGGGGCAGGTGGAAAGGGGCTACCATGTTGGTCATAACATCGTGGGTCAGGATGGCACGGTGGCTCAGTGGGTTAGCACTGCTGCCTCACAGCGCCAGGGACCCGGGTTGGTTTCCAGGTCTTGGGCGACTGTCTGTGTGGAGGTTGCACGTTCTCCCTCGTGTCTGCATCGGGTTTCCTCCCACAATCCAAAAGGGTGTAGGTCAGAGTGGATTGGCCGTGCTAAAATTGACCATAGTGTTAGGTGCATTAGTCAGAGGGGAAATGGGGCTGGGTGGGTTACTCTTTGGAGGGTTGGTTTGGACGTGTTGGGCCGAAGGGCCTGTTCCCACACTGTAGGGAATCTAATCAGAAGACCTGTTCCTGTGCTGTACTGTTCTACGTTAAACAGGTCTTTTTCTGAGAGTCAAGCAATGATTGAGGGGATACCAACAGGAATCATTGAGCAGTTTGGGGGTCTCCGTATCTGAGGAAAATGTTCTGGCGACAGAGGGAGTGCAGCCATTCCCAGCCTGATTCCCGGGATGGTGGGACTGACGTATGAAGAGAGACTGGATCGGTTTGGGCTGTACTCACTGGAGGTGGGGCGGGAGGGGGGGGGGTTGGGGA
>NW_025209715.1:2189-9417 GCF_004010195.1 Chiloscyllium plagiosum
GGGATTGGGTATGGTGGGGATTTCCCGGAGGGGGTTATGGGAATGTCCAGGATTGGGTATGGTGGGGTTTTCCCAGAGGGGATTATGGGAATGTCTGGGATTGGGTATGGTGAGAATTTCCCGGAGGGGGTTAGGGGAATTTCTGGGATTGGGTATGGTGGGGATTTCCCGGAGGGCATTATGGGAATGTCCGGGATTGGGTATGGTGGGGATTTCCCAGAGGGGGTTATGGGAATGTCTGGAATTGGGTATGGTGGGGTTTTCCCAGAGGGGATTATGGGAATGTCCGGGATTGGGTATGGTGGGGATTTCCCGGAGGGGGTTATGGGAATGTCCAGGATTGGGTATGGTGGGGTTTTCCCAGAGGGGATTATGGGAATGTCTGGGATTGGGTATGGTGAGAATTTCCCGGAGGGGGTTAGGGGAATTTCTGGGATTGGGTATGGTGGGGATTTCCCGGAGGGGGCTAATGGGACTGTCCAGGATGATGAGGAGTTGAGTGTTTTCTTCTTGTGCGCCCTGTGACCCAGGCCCTGACTTGGCTCCTTGTTTCCGCTCCCCCTCCCCCACCCAGAGGCGACCCTGATGACCTCCCCACAGGCTGCGGTGAACGGCCCTCGGCGACGGAAGCGGACCAAGTACAACAGCTGGCAGAAGAACCTTCTGGAGAAAGCCTACTCCGTCTGCAAGTACCCCAACGTGTGGACCCGCGAGACTCTATCCAAGGCCCTCAACGTGGACGACGCCCGCATCATTGTAAGGGGTTATCGGGCCTTCGTAGGCGGGTGGGGGTCAGTGTAATGGGCTGGGGGTTGACCTATGACCCTTCACCGCTACCTGAAGAGCTTTGACAGCCGGTCTCCGTACTGTCACCCACACCACGCGAGGCCTATTGGTCTCCCGTCTTTTGGGGAGGGAGTTACTGTTCCTCCGAAGGTAGAGGGTGAAGGTTGTTGGGAGGGTGCTGAATCTTTGGTGTCCCCTTTTTGGTGTCAGGGAATGTTGCAGCTTCACCCACCACTGAATATAATTTACTGTTTTTCTCGGGAATCGAGGGAGGGGAAGGCTGAGGGGAGAGGTGGAATAGGCAGGCGGAGGGGGGGGCAGAAATGAGGCCAACTGTGATTGGGCAAGCAGACCAATTCAAAGGGGCTGAGTGGCCTCAGCTTTGTCCTGTTAGAATCACTGAATCCCTACAGTGTGGAAACAGGCCATTCAGCCCAAAAGGTCCACATCGACCCTATGAGGAGTATCTCACCCAGGCCCATTCCCCTACCCTATTACTCTCCATTTACCCCTGACTAACGCACCTAACCTGCACATCCCTGGGCACTATGGGACAATTTAACACGGCCAATCCACCCTAACCTGCACATCCCTGGGCATATGGGACAGTTTAGCATGGCCATTCCACCCTAACCTGCACATCCCTGGGCACTATGAGGCAATTTAGCACCGCCAATCCATCCTAACCTGCACATCTCTGGATTTGTCTACTTCTGGCCCAGTCAGTTACCAATCCGTACAGTCATAGAGATGTACAGCGTGGAAACAGACTCTTCGGTCCAACCTACCCATGCCGACCAGATATGCCAACCCAATCTAGTCCCACCTGCCAGCACCTGGCCCATATCCCTCCAAACCCTTCCTATTCCTGTCCCCATCCAGATGCCTTTTAAATGTTGTCATTGAACCAGCCTCCACCACTTCCTCTGGCAGCTCATTCCATACACGTACCACCCTCTGTGTGAAAACATTGCCCCTTAGGTCTCTTTTATATCTTTCCCCCCTCACCCTAAACCTATGCCCTCTAGTTCTGGACTCCCCCACCCCAGGGAAAAGACTTTGTCTATTCACCCTATCCCACGCCCCTCCTAATTTTATAAACCTCTATAAGGTCACTCCTCAGCCTCCGACGCTCCAGGGAAAACAGCCCCAGGGAATGTCAGGGATGGGGGTGATGGTGAATACGGATCCTACTTATGGAGATTCAGAGTGAGGGATGGGAATTATAAAAGTGACCAGGAGACAGGTTTATAAAATCATGAGGGGTATGGATAGGGTGAATAGACAAGGTCTTTTCCCTGGGGTGGGGGAGTCCATAACTAGAGGGGCATAGGTTTAGGGTGAGAGGGGAAAGATTCCCTATGGTGTGGAAACAGGCCCTTCAGCCCAACAAGTCCACACCAACTGTCCGAAGAGTAACCCATCCCCGTACCCCATGGGAGGGTGGTGGGTGGTCTCGCGGCCTGAGGCCCTCGCAACAACAACCCTGTGTGTGTATTGCCCCCTCCAGGTCTGGTTCCAGAACCGCAGGGCCCGCTACAGCAGACAGTCGGCTGCCGTCCGCCAACGAGGGAGACCATCCGGGAGTGATGCCCGTGAGGACCAGCCACTGGCAGGCACCTTGCTATACGGCCAGACGCCCGCCTCGGGGTCCGCGTGCTGCCCCAGACGCCCCCTGGTGGCCGCAGCGCACGGGCCCAACGTCCAGCTGACTGGCGGCTACCCGCCGCTCGTCGGCTCCCGGTGCCCGCAGGTGCCGCGGGGCCCCCCGAAGGTGGAGAGCAGCACCGCACTGCCGGCTGGGCATGGGGTGATGGATGAGGCGGTGGCCGCCGCCTGCAGCCAATGGTACCCAGGGGCGGGCTGCGCCGGTGGAAACCCGCCAGCTCGCTTTCCGGTAGACGAGATCGAAGTGGATTTCACTGTGGCCGATTTCAACCTGGACCTGGGTAACCCATACCTACTGGACCTCTCGCAGACTCTGTAAAGACCCTCCACGGGATAACTGAAACACTCTTCTCCCACCCCCACATGGAGGGGGGGGGCGTCGCATTATGGAGAAGGACATTGTTCATTTTGACCAGCGGGATCCATTGACGTCGCTTCCCCCTGCGTTATCTGGACTTGCGGATTCAGGGATGGGGGGGAAATCACACTTTGCTATTGCACTGTGGTCAACATGGATCCCTCGGCAGTGGCCCCACCCATTTCCCCCACTCCACCCCCCCCTCAAAATGGACTCAGCAAAGATTATCTCCATCCTACGCTCCATTAAGAAGGTGCATTCCAAAGAGAGGAAAGGGGCTCGTATCATACAGTGTAGAGGGAGCTTTACTCTGTATCTGACCCCGTGCTGTCCCTGTCCTGGGGAGTGTTTGATGGGGGACAGTGCAGAGGCAGCTTTACTCTGTATCTGACCCCGTGCTGTCCCTGTCCTGGGGAGTGTTTGATGGGGACAGTGTAGAGGGAGCTTTACTCAGTATCTAACCCCATGCTGTCCCAGTCCTGGGGAGTGTTTGATGGGGACAGTGTAGAGGGAGCTTTACTCTGTATCTAACCCCGTGCTATCCCTGTCCTGGGGAGTGTTTGATGGGGGACTGTGTAGAGGCAGCTTTACTCTGTATCTGACCCCGTGCTGTCCCTGTGCTGGGGAGTGTTTGATGGGGGGACAGTGTAGAGGGAGCTTTACTCTGTATCTAACCCCGTGCTGTCCCTGTCCTGGGGAGTGTTTGATGGGGGACAGTGCAGAGTGAGCTGTACTCGGTATCTACCCCCGTGCTGTCCCTGTCCTGGGGAGTGTTTGATGGGGGACAGTGTAGAGGGAGCTTTACTCTGTATCTGACCCCGTGCTATCCCTGTCATGGGGAGTGTTTGATGTGGACAGTGTAGAGGGAGCTTTATTCTGTATCTAACCCCATGCTGTCCCTGTCCTGGGGAGTGTTTGATGGGGGGGATGACAGTGTAGAGGGAGCTTTATTCTGTATCTAACCCCGTGCTGTCCCTGTCCTGGGGAGTGTTTGATGGGGGACAGTGTAGAGGCAGCTTTACTCTGTGTCTAACCCTGTGCTGACCCTGTCCTGGGGAGTGTTTGATGGGGGACAGTGTAGAGGGAGCTTTACTCTGTATCTGACCCCGTGCTGTCCCTGTCCTGGGGAGTGTTTGATGTGGACAGTGTAGAGGGAGCTTTACTCTGTATCTAACTCCATGCTGTCCCTGTCCTGGGGAGTGTTTGTTGGGGGGGATGACAGTGTAGAGGGAGCTTTATTCTGTATCTAACCCTGTGCTGTCCCTGTCCTGGGGAGTGTTTGGTGGGGACAGTGTAGAGGGAGCTTTACTCTGTATCTGACCCCATGCTGTCCCTGTCCTGGGGAGTGTTTGATGGGGACAGTTAGAGGGAGCTTTACTCTGTATCTGACCCCATGCTGTCCCTGTCCTGAGGAGTGTTTGGTGGGGACAGTGTAGAGGGAACTTTACTCTGAATCTGACCCCATGCTGTCCCTGTCCTGGGGAGTGTTTGGTGGGGACAGTGTAGAGGGAGCTTTACTCTGTATCTAACCCCGTACTGTCCCTATCCTGGGGAGTGTCTGATGGGGGACAATGTAGAGAGAGCTTTACTCTGTATCTAATCTTGTGCAGTCCCTGTCTGGGGAGTGTTTGCTGGGGAGACAGTTTAGAGGGAACTTTACTCTGAATCTAACCCTGTGCCATCCCTGTCCTGGGGAGTGTTTGATGGGAGACAGTGTACAGGGAGCTTTACTCTGTATGTAATCCTATGCTGCCCCTGTCATGGGGAGTGTTTGGCGTGGCACAGGGTTACTAAGTACAGCAACTTTATTTGGGAGGGTGGGGTGTCAGTCCCATACTGAATACAATGAGTGAATCAAGTGCCACAATAAGTGGGAGGGGGTGTTTAGCGAGGGTGCGGTTGTAGGGGAGGGCAGGTTATGGGGGGGGTGGGGACTGTTAGCCAATGTGGTAACAAAAAGGGGGTCAGAATAGATGCCCTCTGTGGGATAGGGAACTGGATTCTGACTTCAGGGAAATCTGAGCTGCCATTTTGTAGATAAAATGGCCGCCTGGCCATTTGTTGGTGCTTCCTTGAGCCGAGGCTAGGGCTATTTATTTATTTAATATTTAACGACGTTTCATCCTTTGAAAGCAATCTTGGCGACATCCTCTCACTGCAGGCCGGGAATCCCTCTTGGAGGCCTGGGTTGACCTTTGACCCCTGCCCCTTGTACGAGGGAGTGTGCACTCCCTCAGGCCGGAACCCCGGCAGGCAGGAGTGGACATCAACCGCGACTGACCTCCAGAGGGCATTCCGAACTGCGGGGTGAAATCGGAGCTGACCCCGTGCCCCGGTATCCTCTCCCAGAATCCTCTAGGTTGTTAGGCATTTAATTCAAGGCATGGGGAGGATACGGCCTACAGTGCTGACCCCCTCTGCCTTTAGCAGGGGGAGGGGTCTCTCAGAATCCTAAAGCAAATACCTCCAAGGATCCGGTGGGGGCAGGATGGGGGGGAAGGGTTGGGGGGGGGGGGTACAGGCGCGGGGCAGGGCGCCCAAAGCACTGGGGAGGTGGGAGATTACCTTAAGGTCTTCGGAGACGGTGAATCAAGTTTAAAAAGAACCCACTCTCCCTGCTCAGTGGCTGCCATCAACAAGGTTAACTATCGTCAAGCTGGGATCCCGGCAGCGATGCCCGCCACAGTCAAATAGCACATGCGGACTGACATCGCCGATTCAGAGAGGGAATTAAGCCCTCAAGGTGGGTGGTGGGGTGGGGGAGGGTAAGGGAATAGAATCACGGATTTGGGCTCCACAGGAATAATGCGAAAAGTAACTTATGATTTTAGTTGAGGATTAAAATTAATTCCGTTTGTCTGTGGTTACAATTAATATGCCTTTTCTTTTAAATTCTTTCTGCGACCATTCGAATTAACTCGATCAGCCTGCGATCAAAGACTGGTCGGGCGAAATTCAAACTGTAGCAGAGGATGAAGAGTTGGTCTTGGAGTAAAACAGTTGAGACTCGCGATATGGAAACAGGGAGAGACAGAGAGACATAGACACAGAGGGAGAAATGGAGAGAGAGAGATGGCATAGAGAGAAACACACAGGTACAGAGAATGAGAGACAGTCAGAGAGAAGGAAACAGCGAGAGATTTACTGTAGATGGATAGAGAGAGATAGAGAGAGAGAGAGACTCGGAGAGAGATGGAGAGAGACAGACACAAAGAGAAAGATGGAGAGAGACACACACACACACACAGACTGAGACATGGATAGACAGAGAGAAACACAGACAAAGAGATATACAGACAGAGAACAACATAGATAGAGAGAAACACAAACACGCAAAGTGCAGAGAGAGAGACGCAGTCAAAGAGACAATAAGAGACAGTGAGGAACAGACAGGAAGAGAGATACATTCAGACAGAGAGACACATACACACAAAGACAGACAGACAGAGAGAGAGACACACACAAAAGAGAGAGACAGAGAGAGAGAGGGGACAGAGGATCAGAGAGTACACAGACAGACAGGAACAGTAACAATGATCGATGAAACTGACAGAAAACAAAGAGCAAGCTGAATATTTCTATTGAAGCTGATCTGTCTCCCTCTGCTTTGCTTCAGCTGATGTGTTCTGTTGACCGTCTCACTCCCAGTTGGGAGCACAGGGCTGACAGTGGGCTGGTTGGAGGTTCAGGGATTGTTAGATGTGTTCTGATCGGATCTGCCTGTATATGTGCGAATCCTCTTGCAGTGCACCCTGAGATGGCTGGTGTTTATTGACCAGGATTAATGTCTAGCTCATTAAAGCGATGTGAATGAAAACTGCAGTCTGTGGGGGTTTCTGGTTCACACATTTCTTTTCAATGTTTCCGATTACAGTGCAGATTGTTCAGGGTGAGGGGAGGCTGTATCAGAGTCCAGTGGCGAACCCCAAATATCCCTTCATCACGATGGTTGGAAGGTTATTCAACTATGGAGTGCATCACAGCAAGGCGAGACTTAGCCCTTTCACACTAATTTGAAGGTGATCACTCCTGGTGCTCAGCCCAAGGTTAGATTAGATTCCCTACAGTGTGGAAACAGGCCCTTCGGCCCAACCAGTCCACACCGACCCTCCGATGAGTAATCCACCCAGAACAATTTCCCTCTGACTAATGCACCTAACACTACGGGACAATTTAGCACGGCCAATCCACCATAACCTGCACATCCCTGGGCACTATGGGACAATTTAGCACGGCCAATCCACCCTAACCTGCACATCCCTGGGCACTATGGGACAATTTAGCACGGCCAATCCACCATAACCTGCACATCCCTGGGCACTATGGGACAACTTAGCATGGCTAACCCACCCTAACCTGCACATCCCTGGACACTATGGGACAATTTAGCACGGCCAATCCACCATAACCTGCACA
>NW_025209715.1:11156-13004 GCF_004010195.1 Chiloscyllium plagiosum
CTAACCTGCACATCCCTGGGCACTATGGGACAATTTAGCACGGCCATTCCACCCTAACCTGTACACCTTTGGACTGTGGGAGGAAACCCCATGCGGACACGGGGAGAATGTGCAAACTCCACACAGACAGTCAGCCGAGGCTGGAATCGAACCCGGGACCCTGTTGCAGCAGTGCTAATCCACTGTGCCACCCTTGAGGCGCAATACAACAATACAACTCAGCCCAAGGTTACTGAGACGCAATACAGCCACAGTGTACAATACTGACCCTCTGACAGTGCGGCACTCCCTCAGTACAGTCCCTCTGACAGTGCGGCACTCCCTCAGCACTGACCCTCCGACAGTGTGGCACTCCCTCAGCACTGACCCTCCGACAGTGTGGCACTCCCTCAGCACTGACCCTCCGACAGTGTGGCACTCCCTCAGTACTGACCCTCCGACAGTGCGGCGCTCCCTCAGTACTGACCCTCCGACAGTGCGGCGCTCCCTCAGCACTGGGAGGGCTATTCTGTTTTCCCATGCCATTCTACTTGTCGCATCAAGCTGTTCTGATATTCCTTTAACCGCAGCTCTTGTATAATTTATAAATCGCTGTTGATTATAGAAAATGTAATTTATCCAATCTACATTTTTATTAATTGTTACCCACCAAAGGAGAGCTGACTCACAGCCTGCTGCAATCTGGTTACGAGCTTTGAATTCATCAGGCACTCCCCTAGGGACTCCGACCGAATCGAGATAAATCCTGTCATCGAAAGAAGTGTCTAACAGTAATCTCTTACCCCTTCCCTTTTTCCCTACTATCTTTTCCTTCTCAAATACCAGGGTAAATGGAATTGCCAATTGTACAATTGCGCATATCCCTCTCCAATCCGGAGGGAGGGTGGGTCTCAATATTTTTCCTCCACAGTACCACCACAGATCCGCTCGGGGAACCTTTAATGCTGAGTCGTTCCCTCCCTTCTCCGTTTCGGTAACATTCTTAATCTCTGTACATAATTTCAGCTCCCCCAGATCTCTCGACCGACTCGTACCTCGTCTACGCGCACACATGACGTGTGATTTCCAACTGCGGCGGAAAATGTTGGGAGGGGGGGAACTTTTACATCTTTCTCCTCCAAGGGAGGGAACATCAGAGATAGGGAGGTACAATTCCTATCATTCCATGCAGTCTCATCCTGGTACAGGGCTATCATACATTTCATGCCCTTCCTGTCTCGCTTCCACCCGAGCGGAAAGGGAACCACCTGGGCCACTGGCCTACCGGAGGCACATCCATAGCAATTGCTTTTGTTCAGACTTTTTACAGTATACTTTACCCATTCAACCCAGGCATTTGCATCCCCGTACCCAGTCTCTATCTCGATGGTCTGTTTCAAGTCCTTTACCTCAATAATTTTTACTACTTTAGGATCATCGGGAGGGGTTCTCCCTGTCCTGCGCTAATTCGAAAACAACAGCCCAAGAAATCCTTCCCATTTGCTTTCATTTCGGTCCCAAATGTTTCATTTAATTGTATCTCATAGGTACTCCCCCCCCCAGAATTGCTTCGTGCCATGTAGTTTTGCTTATCGTTAGGTATATTGGGTTACACTTTTTATCGGGACAATCGCGAGCTGGTCGGAAGGGGGCCCGGTGTACTGTGATGAGACCATAATACCAAGTACCATCCGCGAGGCCATCCCCATAGGACTTAAGATGTATCTCTGAGCTGCGGTACTGTCTCTGATTATCCACATCCCCACGATTTACTAAGCTGCATGCATCAGCATCTATTACTTGTGGATTATCAGACTCAGGAACCGTTAATAATACATATGAAAATGATATTTGACAAAATCCTAATAC
>NW_025209715.1:14364-17285 GCF_004010195.1 Chiloscyllium plagiosum
TCATCCTCCCTCTTTACAAATACTTTCTGTGCCTCTCTCAACAATTCATCTAATGGTTTTTCGCTCCATCCTTCTATCTTCTGTATCTTTCTCTGTATGTCTGGCCATGCTTTTGTCACAAAATATACTTTCAACAGACCCTGTGCCACTGGGTCCTCAGGGTTCATTCCAGAATATTTCCGCATTGAGTCCCTTAATCTTTGCAAGAAAGCTGGGGGAGTCTCATCTTTCTCCTGTCTAACTTCAAAGGCTTTAGTCAAATTCTGTGACTTCGGAACTGCCTCTCTTATTCCCTTTAGAATCAGGTCTTTCAATTCCCTCATTTCTTCTCTATGCTCATGGTTTTGGTTTTCCCACTGGGGCTCTCTGAGGGGAAACGTCACCTCTCCCTGTCCAGCATCCCCATCTGCAATTGGGTGTTCCTTGTCCCATATTTTAATGGCTGCTCCTCATATAAGTCCCCTTTCCTCCCCAGTAAATAGTATATTCAAAATAGACATTAACTCAGCCCAGGTTTACAGACTGGGCCCCAAAAATTGATCAATTTGTTCAGACAACCCCACCGGATCCTCAACCAGGACCTTCATTCCCTTTTTAAATGTTCTGACCTCCCCACTGGTGAGGGGGGCACTTACAAACCCAATCTCTTTGTCCCCTATTGGTACCTCCCGAAGGGGATAAGTCGTTACGTTTTTTTTATTATTAAAGAAATATTGCACTATTTCTAGCTCCCCATAACTTCAAACACCAATTCATCAACTCATGCTTGACTAACTTTTAAAGCCTGTTCCTTACTTGTAAATATATTTATATATTTACATTCATTTATTCAGTATTTAATATTTAAAATGTAAAATGCATACAGTTCCCAATTTTGAAATCCACTGTAATCACCCAGTTTTAATTCCTTAATTTAAATCCAAAATTACTTTTCTTAAGTAGTCCTGACCAATCATTGCTCAATTACAATACTATAGGTCGTGAAATAATCAGAGCTGCCTTAAAAGAATTTGTCTACTCAAGTTTAAAAAATAACTTCTAATGCATGAACAATGGCCGAATCCAAGGTCACAGATATTAACCACAGGAGTTTCGTTTTTACTACAATTTAATGTTGAACTGAAACTTCAACTGTCCTCCATAAATCGCTTTTATGTAAAGATAAAAGAGATTAGTTAGAAACTGATAGTAAGGCAGTCATGACCTATAAAAAGAACAGGAGTTCTCGTTATTTTTTTTCATAATCTCTATAGAAGCCTTAACCTTAAAAGAAATCATGTTAAGTTTCCATAATAAACATCAGATTCAAAACAGTCCTGGAACTCAAGCTCCAGGGAATTAAACGCAAACATTCAATCACCAACAAACAAATGTTCATTCAAACCAAATCACAAAGGGTTAAACTTTCCACCAGCTGTACAGCTCTTTTCATTCTCCCTCTCTCACACATTGACAAATAAACTCAGATATTCACAAACCCAGTCTTCGTCCGACCTGTACTTTTGCCAGAAGACAGCGGGACGAAGAATGGATTCCTTAGTCCATACAAAGCAACAATATTTAATCATCTTTCTCCCTTGTACAAATATTATTTTGCCAACTTCCACAACATCCTGCCCAAAGGACTTTCCGGAGGAATGTTGTAAGGGACCCCGCCTCCATTTCCATTGCCGTGTCCTTACTTTGTTTCCCCGGATGCTTTTTCCTTACCCACAGCGCAATCCATATTGAGTTCCTTCGTTAGTCCCTTATTAACTACTAAAACTCAATCCCGGCCACCAAGGCAATACTTAAAAGTCAATTTTCTTACCTTGGTCTGTGCACAGAATTGCCTGGCCCCTTTTATCACCGTATCTCCCCCCGGCGATGGAAGAAAATCCCGGACGAGCCCCCAATTGTGAGAAACAAAGCTCACACACACTTCAGTAATTGCAGTCCGAGACCAAAATCTGAATCAGTAGTGCCCTTTATTTTTACACTTGCAAGTGGGTGTGATGTCCAGTGCCAGGCAAGGCAGAGGACATACACACCAAATTCAACAAACTCTCGATATTTATATAATTTGGTTCCTACATATTTTTTTATTTCATTGTTTCCCCCCCTGTTTACATCCTCCACTTCCCTAAGACTGGTCCCACCACTCCTGCTTATCTCTTGCCTTATCCGGCCTTGACAAAATGCTTATTCTGGCCTCACAAGGCCGTTTGACCTCATCCCACTGCAGGTCATTGTTAGGCATATTCTTTCTTCATCAGTATCTACTCTTTCCATCTGGGCTTCTCCCGAAGCCACTCTGATCCCTATGACCTCTTTAATTAGGGGTTGTTCCTGTGTCTCTGTAAAAGTGATGTTTATACCTACTGTTTGACCAGGTGTATCTAGCCTAACTTCATCCCCTCACGACATCTTAACTATTTGCCCATAATATCTGCCATTGTTTTGCAATCACGTTTCATGCTGGCATACAATTTTAGCTAATACAAAAACAATTATATATTTCCTCCACATAGTTTCCATTCTTGTTGACTCAGCTCCCGGCCAAAACAACCACACACTGGTGTGAGTTCATTTACTTTGTATCAGAAATTATAATTGCAGAATTGCAGAAGTAACATTAATTTACCTATATCCCACACCATCCTCCAAGGCGGACTTCCAGACAGGCGATAACGCAAAGTGGCCGAGTAGAGGCTGATAGCCAAGTTCCGTACCCGTGGGAATGGCCTCAACCAGGACCTTGGGTTCATGTCACACTACAGGTGCACTACACACATACACACAGATACACACACACACACAGACGCACACTCACAGACAGACACATATGCAGATGCACTCAGAGAGACACACACTCACAGACACACACACAGACGCACCCAGACAGACACACACTCAGACAGACAGACGCACACTCACAGACA
>NW_025209716.1:0-1529 GCF_004010195.1 Chiloscyllium plagiosum
CCTCTCACCCTAAACCTATGCCCTCTAGTTCTGGAGTCCCCGACCTCAGGGAAAAGACTTTGTCTATTTACCCTATCCATGCCCCTCATGATTTTGTAAACCTCTATAAGGTCACCCCTCAGCCTCCGATGCTCCAGGGAAAACAGCCCCAGCCTGTTCAGCCTCTCCCTATAGCTCAAATCCTCCAACCCCGGCAATATCCTTGTAAATGTTGGCATTATCATATGTAAATAAATACATCAGATGAGTGCTCTTAACCAAGCACTTTGGAAAATGGAGGAATTTTCACAGGAAGAACACGTTTGGTTTCGATATTGGCCATTTATTTCTCTCACTATCCCAGCTCATGACTGATATTCAGTTCAATAAATGCAAAAGTTGTCTCTTTATATTTTCTGCAGGACTGCACAAACTACTCATCAGAAGATCTCACTGAGCATAAATGTTTGTGATCAAAAGGTGTGGCGCTGGAAAAGCACAGTCGGTCAGGTAGCATCTGAGGAGCAGGAGAGTCGACATTTCGGGCATAAGCTCTTCGTCACCTTCCTGATGAAAGGCTTATGCTCAAAACGTCGATTCTCCTGCTCCTCGGATGCTGCCTGACCGGCTGGGCTTTTCCAGTATCACACTTTTTGACTCTGATCTCCAGCATCTGCAGTCCTCACTTTCTCCCTCATAAGTGTTTATGGAGCTGATGCTCCTGTATGGCCATGTAGCAGCTGGCCAGATACTGCCAGAGGCCAAGGGCCTTTAGGTCTTCCCTCCTGAAGAAGGATAAATGGGGATAACATGAGGAAATGTCCTGCACCATGGTGTGTGGAGACAGTAAGCAACTTAGATAGGCAACTTACTGAGTTTTCCATTAAGGAAATAGTGTCGTTCAGGTAGTTTAACTGTATATCCATGAGAAAGAGAAGAGGAAGGAATTAGTTGAAGCAGCAGCAGTATTTGTGTTAGACAAGAAGGTTATGCTAGAAGGTTACAGGTCACAGCCTAATCGATGATCAGACCGCCTCGAGAGAGACATGTGCAGGCTCCCAGAGCTGCACAGCTTCCTGGATATTGAAACAAAATTCAGAGTCCGGGCTCAGGCCTGCAGTCACTGGGGGAGTGTAGAGATTGGAGTTGCTTATCCCTCCTGAGACATACTGCACAAGTATCCTTCAGGACACTGGGGCCAGTGTGTTGGTGGTTTTCTTTTTTAAGTTGGAAGATGTTCAGGTCCATTTGTCACAGTGAATCTGTTTACGACACCCAAACCTTCAGGAAAGGGGCGGGGGGAGACAAAGAGAAGTCACAAGCACATGAAGTGAGAAAAAGAGAGATATAAACTGAGAGCTGACTAAGACACAGAGAGTGAAAGAGGATATTGGTCACAGCACAATATCTCCTTATTCTGTGTCTAATCTCCTGATGTGGAGAAAGTGAGGACTGCAGATGCTGGCGATCAGAGCTGAAAATGTGTTGCTGGAAAAGCGCAGCAGGTCAGGCAGCATCCAGGGAACAGGAGAATCGACGTTTCGGGCATA
>NW_025209716.1:2085-5970 GCF_004010195.1 Chiloscyllium plagiosum
GGGCATAAGCCCTTCTTCAGGATTCCTGAAGAAGGGCTTATGCCCGAAACGTCGATTCTCCTGTTCCCTGGATGCTGCCTGACCTGCTGCGCTTTTCCAGCAACACATTTTCAGCTCTAATCTCCTGATGTACCTGCCCTGGGGACAGTGTAAAGAGGGAGATTTACTCAGTATAACAACATCTGCTTGACCTGGACTGATGACTGCTTGATATGGATAGAGCAGAGGAGATTTACACTGTGTCTGAACCACAGTGGCCATACCTTGGGAAAGTGAGATGAAGGTAGTATGGAGGGAGATTCACTTTGTATTTAACTTCATGTTGTTCCTGCCCTGGGGAATGTTTGATGGGAACAGTGTAGAAAGTGCTTGACAATATCTAACCCCATGCTGTGCCTGCCCTGGGCGTGTTTGATGTGGGCAGTGTAGTGGAATCTTTATTCTGTATCTAACCCCATGATGTACCTGCCCTCAAATATTTGATGGGGACAATATTGAGGAAGCTTTGCTTTCAGATTTTGGAGGTGATAGTCAGGTTCTTTCTGTTTCTGAACATTACAGTCGATATGTGTGAATTGTGGAGTTTATCTCCCAGCCTTTGATATTGCATGCGAGTGAGATTCACTCTGCACTCAGGATCTCTGTTATTCTTTGTACATCTGACGGATTATGTATATATATTTAATGTTGATTTGCGAATTTATGTTTGTAATTATACCTTTAATATTATTGTGTACAAATAGTTTTCTCCATGGTAGATCAATTAAAAATAAGCTGAATCTTTGAGAATCTGTCTTAATTATATAACTTGCGTGCCTTTTGAACATGGAGTAAATCTATATGATGTAAAATAGACAGTGCTGCAAATATTCAGCAGGTCAAACGGCATCTGTACAAAGAAAAACAAAATGAATCTTTCCAGCAAATGACCTTTCATCAGAGTTTGAAATGACTGGTTTGGAGAGAAATGGACTTTATTTCTTTCTCTTTTGCTCTGTTTGAGTGTTAGGATTAAAAACGTCACTGGAATTCATAGAATTCTGACAGTGTGGAAACAGACCCTTCAGCCCAACAAGTCCATACCCACCCTTCAAACAGTAACCCACCCAGATTCATTCCTCTACCATATTATTCTCTGTTTAACCTGAAACAATGGGCAATTTAGCATGGCCAATTCACCTATTATTTTGTAAACCTCTATAAGGTCACCCTCAGCCTCCGACTCTCCAGGGAAACCAGCCCCAGCCTGTTCAGCCTCTCCCTATAGCTCAAATCCTCCAATCCTCCCAACATCCTTGTAAATCTTTTCTGAACCCTTTCAAGTTTCACATCTTTCCAATAGGAAGGAGACGAGAATTTCTTGCAATGTTCCAACAGTGGCCTAACCAATGTCCTGTACAGGCACAACATGACCTCCCAACTCCTGTACTCAATAATCTGACCAATAAATTAAAGCATACCAAACACTTTCTTCACTATCCTATCTACTTGTGACTCCACTTTCAAGGAGCTATGAACCTGCACTCCAAGGTCTCTTTGTTCAGCAACACTCCCAAGGACCTTACCATTAAGTGTATAGTCCTGCTAAGATTTGCTTTCCCAAAATGCAGCACCTCACGTTTATCTGAATTAAATTCCATCTGCCACTTCTCTGCCCATTGGCCCATCTGGTCATCTGAGGCTGGATTTGAACTTGGGTCCCTGGACTTGAACTTGGTATCTTTGAGGGGTCCTATTCTCTCCTGAGTTACCTTTTTTATTGAATCTTTGCATGTTACACCATCAGAACCACAAATACAGACACACTGTGTGAAACTGTTCACATTCCCTAAACACAGAGCCCAATATCTCGCTGCTTACTGGCTGCGAGCAGCCTGCTTAGTTCATAACTGAGAAAGGTGTCAATTCTCTCTGGTTGGTTTTGGTCACGGAATGCATTCCCCTGTCTCTCATCATCTCACTGCACAAAATTCCTCCAAACTCTGTCACTGAGGAGGGGCATAGCCTGCCAAGGAATCTCTGAATTGGCACCACTCTCTGCTTCAATGGGCAGTGCTCGCACCTCTGAGGGAGATTGTCATTGACTGAAGCTACAGCTCCTTGAGGGGAACAAGATTGAGATTGACCCTTCCTAACACAGTACTGAGGGAGTGCTTAGAATGGGACTGAACACTGTCTCTATCTCAGACTGTTGGATTGATGATGCTTCTGTGTCTCTGTGTCTCTTTGAGTGGTAATGTACGGGAACTATATGAGAAGGAATTGCCTGCATTCCTCTTTGTGTCTCAGGTGAAAGGTGGAGAGCAGGGTAGAAGGGAAACTCTGTGATGGGGAGAGTGTTATATACCGGGATCTCTGAATTAAACAAAAATTGAGTATATCTGTCACAGATAAGCAATCTTTGCGGACATGATGAATTGCCTACACATGCTACAGGGATAGCCTGTAGTGAAAAAGCTAGAGGAGGATACAGCAAAAGGGACAGATTAAGATTAGATTACCTACAGTGTGGAAACAGGCCCTTCGGCCCAATAAGTCCACACCGATCCTCCGAACAGTAAACCACCCAGACCCATTTCCCTCTCGCTAATGCACCTAACACAATGGGCAATTTAGAATGGCCAATTCACCTGACCTGCACATCTTTCGAATGTGGGAGAAAATGGGAGCACCTGGAGGAAACCCATGCAGACACGGGGAGAATGTGCAAACTCCACACAACCAGTCCAAGGCTGGAATCAAACCTGGGCGCGTGGGACTGTGAGGCAGCAGTGCTAACCTCTGAGTCACGGTGCCACCCCTGATGTAGGGGCTGGGAGAGATGGCTGTGCTACAGAGGTGTCTAGAGTCTGGAGGAAGTTACAAAGGCATAGAGAGAAGTGGAACCTAAAGGACATGCCAGAGTTAAGGAAGGGTGTTGTGAATGAATTAAGTTACAGAGATAGGGTGCTGTGTTGGGGCTAGAAGAGGTTGCAGAGATAGGGTGGTGTGACAACTGATGCGTATTCTCTGTTCCCTCACTGAGTAGATTCTCCCAGCCCTTAGTGATCACTAGTGTGTTGACAATAGTGACCATGTTTACTGGATATTACCAAGGGAAAGCACAGAGAATCATGACAGTCCCATCACTGCCCATCACTTGTACACACTTCTGTCTATGTCTGGAACTGCTTTGTGCATTCTGGAGAATAGCATATCCTAACCACAGAAAAGTGAGGGTTTTTGTAACTGTTTAATTGTGGTGATGCCTCTTGAACCAGACAGGTCAAAGTGTCTGACCTCACAGAACAAGTGTGATCTCAGTCTGTACCTCACTGAGAGAGATCAGACATCACAACAGGTTTATAAATTGTCGCATAATCTGGGAAATTGTACGTTTGGATGTAGCTATGTTGCAAAGAAAGTATGAGGTGTATTTTTTTCACGCAACTGGAAGGTTGAAAGTGGAACTGTATGGTGTTCACACATAATGCCATCGACGTCCCTGCATGCCATCGACGTCCCTGCCGATTACACTTGCAGGAAGTGCACCCATCTCCAGCTCCTCCAAGACCGTGTTAGGGAACTGGAGCTGGAGTTGGATGAACTTCGGATCATTCGGGAGGCAGAGGGGGTCATAGATCAGAGTTATAGGAAAGTAGTAACTCCCAAGATGGCAGATAGTTGGGTTACAGTGAGGGGGACTGGGAGGAAGCAGCCAGTGCAGGGACCCCCGGCGGCCGTTCCCCTCAAGAACAAGTATACCGTTTTGGATACTTGTGGGGGGGATGACTTACCAGGGGTAAGTAACGGGGCTCAGGTCTCTGGCACGGAGCCTGTCCCCGTTACTCAGAAGGGAAGGGTGAAGAAGAGCAGAGCAGTACTAATTGGGGACTCGATAGTTCG
>NW_025209716.1:13728-17286 GCF_004010195.1 Chiloscyllium plagiosum
TAATCTAATCTAATCTAATCTAATCTAATCTAGATGCACATACACTCTCAGGAACAGGCACACATGCATACATACAAACAGCTACACACAGACGCACACACATACTCACAGAAACCCCACACCCAGGTGCAGGGAGTCATCCTGCTCCTTGGATGCTTCCTGAACAGTTTTGCTTTTTCAGCACCAAACTCTTTCAACACAGAAACACAGACATACACAGTCACAGACAGACAGACTCACACACACATACTGACACCCTCATAAACATACAGACAGCCACACTCCCCATACGTGGACACATACGCTCTCAGACAGGCATACAGACACACACATACTGACAGACATACTCAAACAGTCACATGCATACCTGCACTCCCCACACATATACACATACGCTAACACAGACATAAAAAAACAGACAGATATCCACAACCACCAATACACAGACATCCACATTCCCCACACACATGCACACCCATGCACACACACCGATGTACACAGACACACAGGCACGCACGCACACAGAACAAGGACACGCACTAACACAGAGACACACAGAGACGCACAAGTCATGGACACACGCACAGACGTACATACATACACACAGCTGCGCACACACAGACATACAAACATATAGACACGTATATTGATACATACAGACACACACAAACATCTTGCAAAATGCAACGTTTAGTGACTTACCCTTACAAATAATCTTACATGTAAGAAAGGATTGAAAAGTCCTAAAATACACCAGCAGTGCATTGTATAGTATCACTTTCAACAAAAGAGTGAGAGGGAAGAAGGGAGGCTTTGAACCCCATTCAATGATTCACCCAAAAACAAAACAGTTCCCATTGCACACAGTTGCAGCGGTAGAGATACAAACATACACACACACACTAGTGCAGAACACACAGAGAGATAGATACATTGAGATACACAGATAGACACACAAATCGACAAGCCCGGATATACATGGAACCATTGAGTTATGCAGGGGAGTTGAAAACAGATCTGTCAGCTCATACACTAAATGCTAACGATAATCTCAAACTAAACTAGTCCCACGTTCCTGCGCTTGGACCATATTTTTCCAAACATTCTCTTATCGTTTTACTTAATAAAATGTCTTTTAAACATTGGAACTTTACCCACATCCATCACTTCTGAAGATGTTCATGCCATACCCGAAGCAAATGATGTGTAATCACAATGCACTTCATAGGTATTGATCAGGTGTACACGAGAACTCTGTGGGAAGCTCGGGAAGTGACTGCTGGAAATCTTGATGAGATTTTCTTATCATTAATAGCCACATGTGAGGTGCTGTAATACATGAGGCTAACTAACGTGGTGCCATTTTTTAACAAACTGGCAAGGAAAAGCCAGGGAACAAATGATCAGTGCGCCTGACATCGGTGGTGGGCAAGTTGTTGGAGGGAATCCTAATGGCAGGATTTAGATACATTTGGAAAGGCAAGGACTGACAAGGGATAGTCAATAATGCTTTGTGCTTGGGATGTCATGTCTCACAAACTTGCTTACTTTCTTCTTTAAGAAATAACAAAAAGCATCATGAGGGCAGAGCAGTGGACGTTATCTATATTGACTTCAGTAATGCATTTGATAGACGGGTTGGCAAGGTGAGATCTCATGGAATACAAGGAGAACTAGCCATTTGGATACAGACCTGGCTCAAAGGTGGAAGACAGAGGGTCGTGGTGAAGGTTTTTTTCAGACTGGAGGCCTGTGACCAGTGGTGTGTCACAAAGATTGGTGCTGGTTCCACTGCTGTTCATCATTTACTTAAATGATTTGGACGTGAACACACAATGTATGGTTAGTAAGTTCATAATTGACACCAAAATTGAAGATGCAGTGGACAGAGAAAATGATTACCACAGACTATAACGGGATCTTGATCAGATGGACCAATGGGCTGAGGAGTTGCAGATGGAGTTTAATTTAGATAAATGTGAAGTGCTGCATTTTGGAAAGGAAAATCAAGGCTTGGCTTATATATTTAATGTTAAGACCCTGGGGAGTGTTGCTAAACAATGAGACTTGGAGTGCAGGCTCACAGTACTTTGAAAGTGGAGTGGCAGGTATATAGGATAGTGAAGAAGGCGATTGATCTGCTTGTCGTTGTTTGACAGTGCATTGAATGTAAGAGTTAGAAGGTCATATTGCGGCTGTACAGGAGATTGGTTCGGCCACTATTGAATACTTCGTGCAATTATGGTCTCGCACTTCGAAGAAGGATTCAGAAAAAAGTTACGAAGATATTGCCAGGGTTAGATATGTTGACATTTGTGTAGAGGCTGAATATGCCGCGGTTATTTTCCCTGGAGCATCAGCGGTTGAGGGGTAATCGTTGAGGTTTATACACTCACAAGTGGAATGGATAGTGTCAATAGCCAAGGTCGTTTCCCCAGGGTAGCACGTTCAAAATCTAGAGGACAAATCTAGGTTGAAGTTCACAGGGGAAAGACTTAAAAGGGATCTAAGGGGCAACTTTTTCAAAGAGAGGGTGCTTTATATGTAATGGGCTGTTAGAAGAAGGTGTGCAAGCTGGGACAATTACAACCTTTAAAAGGCATCAGGACGGGCACGTGAATAGGAAGTGTTTAGGCGGATATGTGCCAAATGATGGCAAATGGCAGATGTCCTACATTAACGTAGGACAGCTGTTTGGCAGGGACAATTTGGGTAGAGCTGGGTAGCTCTAAAACATTATGTCTTCTGCATACCTTTCTCTTGTCACCGTAAAATTGCCCCCTTGTCTTGAAATCCACTACCCTAAGGAAAGGACACATGCCACTCAACATTATCTATCCCCCTCATTGTTTTCATAAACCTCTATAAGGTTGATAAGGTCTCAACCTTCTACGTTGCAGTGGAAAAGGTCCTAGTCCACCGAGCCTGTCCTTATAAATTAAGCACACCATTCCCAGCAACAAACTGATAAATCTTTTCTGAACCCTCTCCAGTTTAATAATATCCTCAATGTAACTGGGTGAACAGAACTACACAGTACTTCAGGAGAGACCTCACGAATGTCCAGCTCAACCTGAAGATAATGTTCCAGCTCCTGTCCTCAAAGGGCTGAGCAATGAAGGCCAGCAAGTAAAACGCCTTCATAATCACCCTGCCCACACATGATGTAAACTTCCAAGAAATATACCAGAACCCTAGATCTCTCTGTTCTACAACGTTACCAATGGCCCGACTTTTACACTTTGATGTCCTCTCCTTGTTTGTCTTACCAAATTGCAATACATTGTATTTATTGAAATTAAACTCCATCTGCCACTCCTCAGCCCAGTGAGTGATAGTGGTGAGGAAGAAAGGCTGGACAGTAATCATCTGCCTTGGATTCCTTCGTGGTTTTAAGAAGAGGGCAGTCACACGTTAGAGGCAGGAAATAGTGATTGATGTTTTTGATCCAGACAGTATGCTCTTTGTTCGTCTCTGGTGTTTAGTGATAAATATCTATTCCAGGTCTTTTATAGTGCAGAGTGTGTCTGCAGGATGTTTTTCTCTCATATTGCAGAC
>NW_025209717.1:0-499 GCF_004010195.1 Chiloscyllium plagiosum
TGACCGTGTGACAGTGCAGTGACAGTTGTGACAGTGCGGTGACCCCGTGACAGGGCAGTGACAGTTGTGGCAGTGCAGTGACAGTTGTGACAGTGTAGTGTCCCTCTGATAGTGTGGTGACCCTGTGACAGTGTGGTGACCCTGTGACAGTGCAGTGACAGATGTGACAGTGCGGTGACACCGTGACAGGGCAGTAACAGTTGTGACAGTGTGGTGTTCCTATGATAGTGTGGTGACCCTGTGACAGTGCAGTGACAGTTGTGACAGTGTGGTAACACCGTGACAGGGCAGTAACAGTTGTGACACTGTGGTGATGCTGTGACAGTGTGGTGATCCTGTGACAGGGCAGTGACAGTTGTGACAGTGCGGTGACCCGTGACAGTGTGGTGACCCTGTGACAGTGCAGTGACAGTTGTGACAGTGTGGTGACCCTGTGACAGGGCAGTAACAGTTGTGACACTGTGGTGATGCTGTGACAGTGTGGTGATCCTGTGACAGG
>NW_025209717.1:13147-15841 GCF_004010195.1 Chiloscyllium plagiosum
CCCCCTGCTGCTGCCATCCTTCATCGTTGGATGACACCTCATGGCTGGCACCGTTTGGGTCCCCACTCGGCCTGAGGGACTGTGACACTCCCTGGCTCCCAAAAGTCATTAAGAAACACCAAACTTAAAAAAGCAAGATGAGAAAAGGAGGAAAAAGGAAGGTTAAAAGGAAAGTGGGCAGAATGGATGAGATGGGGATTGTGAGGGAAAGATAGGGTGTTCATACTGAAGTTATGCAGGGCACGGATCCTCCCTCAATACTCCTGCATTGGCAATTTTATTCAAGGAAAGATGGGAATGAGCTGGGATCAGCTGAAAGAATGTTTTGCTCAAATGGCAAGGGGAATAGGGATGTGGACTTGGATTCAGTGCAGCTTCGGAGTGCAGGAGGGGACTGTTCTTTACTCATTTGTGGGATATGGGCATCACTGGCCGGGCCAGTATTTATTACCCATCCCCTTGTTACTTGTGAGAAGGTGTTGGTGAGCTGTCTACATGAATGGCTGCAATCTATTTGGAGTAGAGATATCCACAATAACATGAGGGGCTTTCCAGGACTTTGACCCAGCTGCAGTGAAGGAATGACAATATATTTCCAAGTCAGGATGGTGAGTGACTTGGAGGGGAACCTGCAGGGGGTGGTGTTCCCATGTATCTGCTGTCCTTCTAGATGGTAGAGATCACCAGTTTGAATATCCTGTCTAAGGAGCCTTGGTGTATTTCTTCAGTGCTTCTTGTAGTTAGTAAACACTGCTGCTACTGAAACTGGTGGTGGAGGGAATGGATGTAGAGCCGATCAAGTGGGCTGCTTTGTCAAAGTGTTTGAAACATGCAGCATGGGAACAAACCATTTGGTCCAACCAGTCCATACCAATAACATTCCCAAACTAAACTAGTCCCACTTATCTGCACTTGGTCCACATCCCTCCAAACCATTCCTATTCAATTGCTCCAAATGTCTTTTAAACATTGTAACTGTACTTGCATCCAACATTTCATTCCACACATGAATCACTCTCTTTATAAAATGTTGCCCTCATTTCCTTTTTAAATCTTTCTCCTCTCAACTTAAAAGATATGCCCCCCAGTTTTGAACTCCCCCCACCCTTTGGAAAAGACTCATATTCACTTTAAATGTGTTCCTCGTGATTTTATAGACCTCCAGTGAGAAGTCTCAATCTTTCCAATCTATTTTTATAACTCAAACCCTTCATTTTCAGCAATGTCCTGGTAAATCTTTTCTGTACCCTCTCCAGTTTAATAATATCCTTCCTATAACAGGGTGACCAGAACTGCAAACTGTACTGCAGAAGAGGTCTCACCAACATCCTGTACAACCTTACATGACATCAACATGTTCTGATGGGTATGTCAAGCTTCTTGAGTGTTGTTGGAGCTGCACCTATCCAGGCAAGTGGGGAGTATTCCATCACACTCCTGACATGTGCCTTGTGGATGATGGACCAGGCTTTGGGGAGTCAGGAGGTGAGTTATATGCCACTGTATTTCTAGCCTCTGTCCTGCTCTTACAGCCACTGTATTTATATTAGATTAGATTTGATTTAGAGTCATAGAAACAGACCCTTTGGTCTAACTCGTCCATGCTGACCCAGTTTCCCAAACCAAACTAATCCCATTTGCCTGCATTGGGCCCATATCCCTCTCATCCTTTCCCATTCATTTACCTGTCCAAATGTCTTTGAAAAGTTGTAATGGTATCAACCACTTTAAGAGGGGTGTTGAGGGTATAATGTAAATATAAGTCACTGTGCCTCTAATAAGCATTAAAATATCAGCACAAGATGAAAATGAAACCAACTTAACATGTAATTATAGGCCTGTGAAAGTATCACTCCTTAAGGAACTAGCCTGTTAACTGAACTCATACTAGCAATTTTACATAGGGATATCACTAATAGACAATAACATAAATTTTAATATTCTTAAATATGCAGCTAATTCTTGACAATAAATACATTTTCCACTGCAGTTTTAAATGTGTAGAGCAAATTAAATTTTTACAGATGAACCAATAATATACTGATGGGTCAGTGCAGCAAATAATACAAGAACATGCAGCTTTTGTAAAATTCAAGATTGATTTCAAAGTGCACAAGGTACAGAATGTAATTACAGAGCAATAACATACCAACACAAGCTGAAGTTAGAGGGCTGTCTATGAAAATGCAATTGGTATCAGGTTAGGATTCAAGGAAATAAGACAAGCTTGAAAGTGGGGTCGCAGGTGGATAGGATAGTGAAGGCGGCGTTTGGTATGCTTTCCTTTATTGGTCAGAGTATTGACTACAGGAGTTGGAAGGTCATGTTGTGGCTGTACAGTACATTGGTTAGGCCACTGTTGGAATATTACGTGAAATTCTGGTCTCTTTCCTATCGGAAAGATGTTGTGAAACTTGAAAGGGTTCAGAAAAGATTTACAAGGATGTTGCCAGGGTTGGAGGATTTGAGCTACAGGGAGAGGCTGAACAGGCTGGGGCTGTTTTCCCTGGAGCATCGGAGGCTGAGGGGTGACCTTATAGTGGTTTATAAAATTATGTGGGGCATGGATAGGATAAATAGACAAAGTCTTTTTCTTGAGGTGGGGGAGTCCAGAACTAGAGGGCATAGGTTTAGGGTGAGAGGGGAAAGATAAAAATGGGATCTAAGGGGCGACTTTTTCATGCAGAGGGTGGT
>NW_025209717.1:16252-17289 GCF_004010195.1 Chiloscyllium plagiosum
TGTGAATATGTGGAAATCATTGCTGCAGAGGGCGTGGAGGCCAAGTTATTGAGTTTATTTAAGACAGAGAGGTTTTTGATTAGTAAGGGGAAATCAAAGATTACAGGCAGAAGGCAGGAGAATAGGATTGGGAAACATATCAGCCAGGATTGGAGCAGACTCAATGGGCCAAATGGCCTAATTGAGTTGGGCCTACAGGCAGATTGTAAACGTTGGAATCCAGAGAGGAGTGTGGCAGTGCAGGATACAATGGGTGACCTTTTGTGATGGAGAAACTGGTATGTTGGAACACTCACATCCCGCCCCCCCCCTCACTTCCCATCCCAAAAGTGTCTCCTGCCAGAGGCTGGAGCAGCACGGTTAGACTGGCTCATCCTCCTCGCTTCCCCCCAACCAACCTTGGACAAAATATTAATTGCCAGGCGGAGGTGGCCCTAACATGTCAGTATGAGCCATAAATGGGACAAAGACCATAGGCTACCCGAGCTTTGTCTGCTCCTAAAGTGGTTAGGTCAGTGGCACGTGGGAATGCAATGAGGATTAAAGATCCGTTCACTTGCAAAACTGCTGATAGGTAAAATTTTAGTCCTGTATGATTTGTAGATCTGTAGTTGCCCCAAAGTAGTGTTTATTTTACAGCCCTAGAACAAACGCAGCGGAATGTTCATACAGGGCAGTAACAGTCTTTTATGCCTGAATGTGGGAGTAGACACTTGTGTCTCTGGAACATTATAGTACAGGACTAAAACTTTAACAAAACATGTTAGGCTATCATGTACCAAAATAACCGAATAACTGCAGATGCTGGAAATCAGAAACAAAAAAAGAAAAATTACTGGAAAAGCTCAGCAGGTCTGGCAGCACCTTTGGGAGAAATCAGGTCCAGTGATCCTTCCTCAGAACACATGTACCATATTTACAAAGTACTGTCCTCCTTGTGGATCAGCATTGAAAATCTTATGCAAATAAATTTTCTAAACCTGGTGCAATTAATGATGAACAAGAGATTTAATGTTTCCGATTGAGTGACCCTCCCT
>NW_025209718.1:0-6922 GCF_004010195.1 Chiloscyllium plagiosum
GTTGGCATGGACGGGTTGGGCTGGAGGGTCAGTTTCCGTGCTCTACTGCTCTATGACTCTAACGTCCTTAAGGGAAGGCCTTCTGCCATTGTCACCTAGTCTGGCCTACATGTGACTCCAGACCCATAGCACTGTGGTCGACTCTTAACTGCCCTCTGGGCAATAAATCCTCACCTAGTGACACACAAATCCCAATTGAATAATTACAAATAAAAGTCAAGTTTCAGCATCTGTCTGGGACAGATTCAAACCTTTATTCTCAGGATGTTGGGAATTCGGAATTACCAGCCCAGTGACATTACGACCAGACCACAATCTTCCCAGACTGGGATTGGTGGAGTGCCACTAACAGCAGTGTTGGGATAGGGATTATTTACAAAGGATCCAGGTACAGAGCCAGAGAGTTGGCTGTAGCTGATGATGCAAACCTGGACAGAGAGGAATAATATGGACAGGAGCCAGCGAGGGTGACTGACAGGTTAAGTGCACTGGAGTACAGATGGAGCGCAGTAATGGGGAACAGGAGCCCATTCCCTCGAGTGATCAACATAGGAAAATGCGGGAACCTCAGAAACATTGGTTTCAGAGACGTGTGTGTCCAGACACAAGGAATACAGGATGTTCACACACACACACCTACAGCCAGCAATTAGGAAGGCATGTGACATACAGAGGAACCTCAATAATCCAGCATTCATTTCTCCGAATATCAGATTATCCAGTAAAGCCTAAGGTCCTGATGCTGAGCAAACCTATGTTATCTGGCATTCGATTAACCAAACAAAATACCCCCGTCCATGTCCTCTGGATAATCAAGGTTCCTCTGTCTTCATCTTCAATGCAAAGACAATTGGGATATGTTGTGGTTCTGTTCGCCGAGCTGGGAATTTGTGTTGCAGATATTTCGTCCCCTGTCTAGGTGACATCCTCAGTGCTTGGGAGCCTCCTGTGAAGCACTTCTGTGATCTTTCATCCGGCATTTATAGTGATTTGTACCTGCCGCGTCAGCTGCAGTGGTCGGTATATTGGGTCCAGGTCGATGTGCTTATTGACTGAATCTGTGGATGAGTGCCATGCCTCTAGGAATTCCCTGGCTGATCTCTGTTTGGCTTGTCCTATAATAGTAGTGTTGTCCCAGTCGAATTCATGTTGCTTGTCATCTGCGTGTGTGGCTACTAAGGATAGCTGGTTGTGTCGTTTCGTGGCTAGTTGGTGTTTATGGATGCGGATCGTTAGCTGTCTTCCTGTTTGTCCTATATAGTGTTTTGTGCAGTCCTTGCAGGGGATTTTGTACACTACATTGGTTTTGTTCATGCTGGGGATCGGGTCCTTTGTCCTGGTGAGTTGTTGTCTGAGAGTGGCTGTTGATTTGTGTGCTGTTATAAGTCCTATGAGACAACGCAGATGACAGGCAACATGAGTTCGACTGGGACAACACTCCTATTCCTAGAGGCATGGCACTCATCCATAGATTCTAACAAACACATCGACCTGGTCCCAATATACCGACCACTGCAGCGGACAGCTGGAACTGACAACCGGAAGCGGCAGATACAAATCACTATAAATGCCGGAGGAAAGATCACAGAAGCGCTTCACAGGAGGCTCCCAAGCACTGAGGATGTCACCTAGACAGGGGACGGAACATCTGCAACACAAATTCCCAGCTCGGCGAACAGAACCACAACAACAAGCACCCGAGCTACAAATCTTCTCCCAAACATGGAGCTATTGGGATAGTGTAGAGTTGGAGTGAACAGGGAAGGGGTTTGGGTCGACTGGGACGGTGCAGAGCAGGAGTGAACGGGAATGGGTTTGGGTCCATTGGGATGGTGTAGAGCGGGAGTGGATGAGAAGGGGTTTGGGTCCATTGGGACGGTGTAGAGTGGGAGTGAATGGGAAGGGGTTTGGGTCCATTGGGACGGTGTAGAGGGGGAGGGAATGGGAAGGGGTTTGGGTCCATTGGGACGGTGTAGAGTGGGAGGGAACGGGAAGGGGTTTGGGTCCATTGGGACGGTGTAGAGCGGGAGTGAACGTGAAGGGGTTTGGGTCCATTGGAACGGTGTAGAGTGAGAGTGAATGGGAAGGTGTTTGGGTCCATTTGGATGGTGTAGAGTCAGAGTGAATGGGAAGGGGTTTGGGTCCATTGAGACGGTGTAGAGTGGGAGTGAACGGGAATGGGTTTGGGTCCATTGGGATGATATAGAGTCGGAGTGAACAGGGAAGGGGTTTGGGTCCATTGGGATGGTGTAGAGCGGGAGTGAACGGGAAGGGGTTTGGGTTCCATTGGGACGGTGTAGAGTCAGGGTGAATGGGAAGGGGTTTGGATCCATTGGGATGGTGCAGAGTGGGAGTGAATGGGAAGGGGTTTGTGTCCATTGGGATGGTGTAGAGTCAGAGTGAATGGGAAAGGGTTTGGGTCCATTTGGACGGTGTAGAGCGGGAGTGAACAGGGAAGGGGTTTGGGTCCATTCGGATGGTGCAGAGCGGGAGTGAACAGGGAAGGGGTTTGGGTCCATTGGGATGGTGTAGAGCAGGAGTAAACAGGAAGGGGTTTGGGTCCATCGGGACAGTGTAGAGTGAGAGTGCATGGGAAGGGGTTTGGGTCCTTTGGGATGGTGTAGAGTGGGAGTGAATGGGAAGGGGTTTGTGTCATTGAGACGGTGTAGAGCGGGAGGGAACGGGAAGGGCTTTGGGCCCATTGGGACAGTGTAGAGCGGGTGTGAACAGGAATGGGTTTGAGTCCATTGGAATGATATAGTGTGGGAGAGAACGGGAAGGGGTTTGGTTCCATTGGGACTGTGTAGAGTGGGAGTGAACGGGAAGGGGTTTGGGTCCATTGGGACGGTGTAGAGCGGGAGTGAACGGGAAGGGGCTTGGGTCCATTGGGACGGTGTAGAGTCAGAGTGAATGGGAAGGGGTTTGTGTCATTGGGATGATGCAGGGTTGGAATGAATGGGAAGGGGTTTGTGTCCATTGGGATGGTGTAGAGTGGGAGTGAACGGAAATGGGTTTGGGTCCATTGGGACGGTGCAGAGCGGGAGTGGATGGGAAGGGGTTTGGGCCCATTGGGACGGTGTAGAGTGGGAGTGAACGGGAAGGGGTTTGTGTCCATTGGGATGGTGTAGAGTGGGAGTGAACGGAAATGGGTTTGGGTCCATTGGGACGGTGCAGAGTGGGAGTGAATGGGAAGGGGTTTGGGTCCATTGGGATGGTGTAGAGCGGGAGTAAACGGGAATGGGTTTGGGTCCATTGGGACGGTGTAGAGTGGGAGTGAACGGGAAGCGGTTTGGGTCCATTTGGACGGTGTAGAGTGGGAGTGAATGGGAAGAGATTTGGGTCCATTGGGATGGTTTAGGGTTGGAGTGAACGGGAAGGGGTTTGGGCCCATTGGGGCAGTGTAGAGTGGGAGTGAACGGGAATGGGTTTGGGTCCATTGGGACGGTGTAGAGTCGGAGTAAATGGGAAGGGGTTTGGCTCCATTGGAATGGTGTTGAGCGGGAGTGAATGGGAAGGGGTTTGGGTCCATTGGGATGGTGTAGAGCGGGAGTGAACAGGAAGTGTTTGGGTCCATCCGGACGATGTAGAGCGGGAGTGAACGGGAAGGGATATGGGTCCATTGGGACGGTGTAGAGTGGGAGTGAACAGGAAGGGGTTTGGGTCCATTGGGACGGTGTAGAGTGGGAGTGAATGGGAAGGGGTTTGGGTCCATTGGGACGGTGTAGAGTGAGAGTGAATGGGAAGGGGTTTGGATCCATTGGGACGGTGTAGGGTGGGAGTGAATGGGAAAGGGTTTGGGTCTATTGGGACGGTGTAAAGTGGGAGGGAATAGGAAGGGGTTTGGGTCCATTGGGACGATGTAGAGTGGGAGTGAACGGGAAGGGGTTTGGGTCCATTGGGACGATGTAGAGTGGGAGTGAACGGGAAGGGGTTTGGGTCCATTGGGACGATGTAGAGTGGGAGTGAACGGGAAGGGGTTTGGGTCCATTGGGACGATGTAGAGTGGGAGTGAACGGGAAGGTCTTGTGTTCGTTGAATGCTCTGCTGTCGAAGTAATCTGGGTAAAAGGTTGGCTCTGGAAACGGTAACCCTGAGAAGGAAGGGGGATCCAGCTGTCATTGCAAATAACCCATCCCCCCTCCCCCACATCACCAACCAGCGAGAGCCCCTGTCTGACCACCTGCCCAAACACTCCCTGAGCAATGGGAAGGGCTGTGTGTTTTACAATTGGGACGGTGTAGAGCGGGAGGGAACGGGAAGGGGTTTGGGTCCATTGGGACGGTGTAGAGTGGGAGTGAATGGGAAGGGGTTTGGGTCCATTGGGACGGTGTAGAGCAGGAGGGAATGGGAAGGGTTTGGGTCCATTGGGACAGTGTAGAGCGGGAGTGAATGGGAAGGGCTTTGGGTCCATTGGGACAGTGTAGAGTGGGAGGGATGGGAATGGGTTTGGGTTCATCCGGACGATGTAGAGTGGGAGGGAATGGGAAGGGTTTTGATCCGGGGTGAGTGTCCATAATTTGAATGTTTTTATGTGTGTTATGGTTGTGTTTTCCTTGTGCCCGATTGAGGAAGCAGCTGACATTTTTATTAGACAAATGGAAACTCTGGAAGGAGGAAGTGGAGATTCAGCTGGGTACGGTGGGATTTGGAGAAAGTTATTAACCTTCCCAAATGAGTCGTATTATTCACACAATAGCTCAGTCACCCTTGGTCAGTAATGAACGAGTGCCACCCACTGTCGGAGGGTCAGTGCTGAGGGAGTGGGCACTGTCAGAGGGTCAGTGCTGAGGGAGTGGGCACTGTCGGACGGTCAGTGCTGAGGGAGTGGGCATTGTCAGAGGGTCAGTGCTGAGGGAGTGCTGCATTGTCGTAGGATCAGTGCTGAGGGAGTGTTGCACTGTCGGAGGGTCAGTGCTGAGGGAGTGGGCACTGTCGGAGGGTCAGTGCTGAGGGAGTGCCGCACTGTCAGAGGGTCATTGCTGAGGGAGTGTTGCACTG
The DNA here is from genome assembly GCF_004010195.1 of Chiloscyllium plagiosum. Taxonomy (NCBI): domain Eukaryota; kingdom Metazoa; phylum Chordata; class Chondrichthyes; order Orectolobiformes; family Hemiscylliidae; genus Chiloscyllium; species Chiloscyllium plagiosum. The sequence goes on from NW_025209718.1 coordinate 4,999, forward strand.
TCGGAGGGTCAGTGATGACAGAGTGCCATATTGTCGGAGGGTCAGTGTTGAGGGAGTGCCATACTGTCGGAGGGTCAGTGCTGAGGGAGTGCCCCACTGTCAGAGGGTCAGTGTTGAGGGAGTGCCGCATTGTTGGAGGGTCAGTGCTGAGGGAGTGCCGCACTGTCGGAGGGTCAGTGCTGAGGGAGTGGGCACTGTCGGAGGGTCAGTGCTGAGGGAGTGCCGCACTGTCGGAGGGTGAGGGCTGTTTTTCGGGAGTGAGCTGCTCGTGACTGTGTTATTGTTTGGAGTGTGGTGTTTGTCTGAAGGAGGAAGTTCTGAATAATTTCTTTCTGTCCTGATGTATGAACAACTCCGAAAAGGGGAAGTAAGGCCGTGTGGTAAACTGGCTTCCTTGTTTTGGCCAAGAGTTTAACTCATCCTGGTCTCAATCCTGTGTTGTACCCTCCTGGGTGAGTCTGTCTGTTGTGTTTGGATGATGGTAATGCACTTGTTGGAGTTTATACAGATTTCCCCAATGCCTTGGAGTCAGTGGGTGACTGAGAGAGAAGGGAAACGCACATCGGATCCAGTTGGGTCCAAACTTGGCTTCATTTTAGGAGACAGAGGGTGGTGGTGGGAGGCTGTTTGTCTGACTGGAGCCCAGTGTGCCTGTGTCCCCTTCTTGTTTCTGATCTGTAGAAATGGTGCAGAGGAGAATATCGGGTGGGGAGATGATCAGGGAGTTTGTGGATGACTCAGTGTTTTACCGAGTGGTTGACAGCGATGAGGAAGGTGTTCGGTTACAGCTCCATTCCATAGTCTAATAACAGCAGGGAAGAAGCTGTCATTGAACTGGTTGGTCCATGTGTTTAAACTTTTGTATCTTTTGCCCGAAAGGGAGAGTTTGGAAAAGCGTATAGCCAGGGCAGGAGGGGTCTCTGATGATGTTCGTAGCTTTTCCACAGCACTGAGCCCAGTAGATGGAGTCCATTGATGGAAGGTTGGTTCCCGTGATGGTCTGGGACGTAGACACCACCTTCTCGAGTTCCTCACCGTCCCTGGGCAGAGCAGTTGCCGTGATGCATCTGGGTTGAATGTTTTTGATAACGCATCTGTGAAAACGCAGACTCTTTATGGACGTGCCGAAATTCCTTGACGTCGTGAGGAAGGAGAGACGTAGCGGTGCTTTCTTGATCAGTGTCGACGTGCGAAGGTCGAATTGTTGGTGACAGTCTCTCCCAGGGACGCGATGCTCTCCACCCTCTCCACATCAGCTGCGTTAATGCAGACAGCATAGTCCCTCCTCCTTGCTTCCTGAAGTCAGTGACCAGCTCCTTGGTCTTGCTGAGGGTGAGGGAGAGACCGGTATCTTGACACCACGCCACCTCTATCTCCCTCCTGTATACTGCCTCATCATTGTCGGAGAGCCGGCCTGTAATGGTGGTTTCATCACCAAGCGTGTGTGAAATTGGGCCTCCCCCGGTTGTGAGTGTATAGGGAGTCGGGTAGGGGACTGAGTACTTGCAGGGCACCAGTGTTGAGGATTCTCGTGGGGGAGGTATGTTGATTAAGGCTCGATGGGCTTAAGGGTCTCTCCTTTACTGTATGAGTCTTCACTTTGTAACCTGCTCTGTGTACCTGGCCACCGAGACGAGAGATCAGAGCACAAGATTATGAGACATTTCCTGTCTACAACAGTGAACAGGGCGCCTTGTTAATTCACTGTGGGTGATAAAGAATTCTCATGCTGTTTTAAATAGCCCCTGACCTGGGTCCCAGTCGCCAGCACAATCAGGACACCTGAATACATTACCAGTCAGAACGGGTAGGAGTCCATACTCCCCTTCCTACTGCTCCATCAGACCAGGCCTTAAAACACACACTTTACAACATAACCATCCCTCCCCATCTCTCCCCCTCCCCCCGTCTCACTCCTCTTCTC
>NW_025209718.1:7651-11740 GCF_004010195.1 Chiloscyllium plagiosum
TCTCTCCCTCCCATCCTCTCGCCCTCCCCTTCTCTCCCTCCCCCTGTCTCCCTCCCTATCTCTCTCCCTCCCCTCCAGAATCCTGACGTGCTTTCCGATGTTAGTGATGGCGCACATTGCCCCAGCCTGGTACCCTGCCTCGATTCCCTGCAAACTGCCTCCTGGTAAGACAGCTCCCCAGTGGGCATCATCTCCCTGGCTCGACTCACATCCCTGAACATCTGGATCATGAGGATACCAAGGGCTCCTGCCTGAAACGTCGATTCTCCTGCTCCTCAGATGCTGCCTGACCTGCTGTGCTTTTCCAGCACCACTCGATTTGACTCTGATCTCCAGCATCTGCAGTCCTCACTCTCTCCTACTTACTGAGCAGAGTTCCTCCTTCAACGCTGTGATCCCACCCAGACTAACCTCGAAACCGCGAGACTGAGGGCTCTGGGCTATCCTCTGAAACTCAGCTTCCTGAGCCACAGACTGCAGTCAGTGAGGATAGACCACAGTACCTCCTCCATGATCATCCTCCACGCCAGCAGCTTGTAAGGCTGTGTACTCAGTCCTCTACACTACCCCCTGTACACTCATGACCCGTGGGGCCAAGTTCCATCTCCAGTTCACTGACCAAACCCACGGACAGATCTCAAACAATGGTGAGGCCAAATTCAGGGAAGAGATAGAGGGCTCGGCGGTGTGGGCTGAAGATAATAATCTCTCCCTCAATGTCAGCAAAATGGAACGAATCCTCATTGGCTTCAGGAAGAGGAGTTGGGAGGGGGGAGGGGGGGCGGAGTCCCACGGTCTACAACAACGCAGCTGAACTGGCAAAGGTGCAGAACGTCAGGGTCCTGGGAGCAATGACAACCAACAGTCTGTCCTGGTCCATTCACATTGACCCGACAGTGCAAAAAGCACCACAATGCCCCTTCGTCCTCAGGAGGCTAGAGCAATTCAGCACGTCCAGAAGAACCCTCACCAACTCCAACTGATATAGAACAGGAACCATCCAGCCTGGAGCGTCACGGCTTGGTCCAGCAACTGCTCTGCCCTCCTCTCTCTCTCTCTCTCTCTCCGCCGTCTTTCCCTTCCCTCTCTCCCCTCCCACTCTCAACCCTCCCCCTGATGTGAGAGAGGGGAGGGAGAGAGGGAAGGGGACCTTCGGAAAGTCAGGAACACAGCGCAGCCCGTCACACAAACCATCCTTACATCCACAGACTCTGTCTACTCTCCCCACTGCCTGGGGATCATTCAGGATCCCTCCTACCCCGGTTCCAATCTCTTCCGTCAGGCAGACGATACAGAAGTGTAAACACACCTACCGACAGGTTCAAGACCAGCTCCTTCTCCTTCCGAAAGGACCTCTCAAATTTGACATTTAATGTTGGTCCCTGCAGCTGGAGCATGGGGTTCCCCGCTCTGACCCGATGACCCTTGTATGCTACAGTCTGTCTGCACTGCAGGCAAAACAGGACTTTTCACTGTCCTCAGTGACACACTGACTCAGTATGAAATCAGATCAGATCCTCAGCCCATCCCTCCTGTGGCTTGCTGTGAGTCAGCCTCCGCCCCCCCCTCTGCAGTGGGACGGGGGTCCTTTACCTCAGCGCTGCCTGGTCCTCTGACACTCACTCCCTCCGCACGGTGCCCCTGACTGCCCTGTGCTGCTTCGGGTGGACTTGCATTGCTGTAGCGCCGCCTCAAGACTTCTTGAACCTTCACTGGCAACCGGGCAGTCCTTTCGAAGGGCAGTCTGTCTTATCCCAGGTGGTGAAAACGGCAGCCAGTCTGTGCCCAGCAAGCTCCCACCAACAGCAACGTGACATTGACCCCAATCGTGTGTTGCCTCCGCGGTGTCGAGTGAGGGGTAAATACTGGCCTCAGGACCCCAGGGAGAATACGATCCCCTCCCCCGCCATCCACCAAGCGGTGGCTGAGGATCTGACCGATACAGCCATCCCGGCGCCGGGTTATAGACTCAGCCGAGGGAGGTGTGGAGGGGCATGTCGGGGATTGAGGTATGGAGGGGTGCGCGTGTCAGAGGGTGGACAGAGAAGCCTCCCTCAGGACTCCGACACTAATGGTTTCTCTTCTCTGACAGTTCCTGCCAGGGCGCGTCCGTGAGGGAGGATGGAAAACGCATCTGTGTGGAGGAGGTCCCTCATGGACATCTTCAGTAAGGAGGAGGCTGCACTCTCTGTGGTAGGTACAGGCCTCATCATTGGACAGGAGGGAGCTTTACTCTGTATCTAACCCCGTGCTGTCCCTGTCCCTGGGAGTGTTTGATGGGGGACAGTGTAGAGGGAGCTTTACTCTGAATCTAACCCCGTGCTGTCCCTATCCCTGGGAGTGTTTGATGGGGGGACAGTGTAGAGGGAGCTTTACTCTGTATCTAACCCCGTGCTGTCCCTGTCCCTGGGGGTGTTTGATGGGGGACAGTGTAGAGGGAGCTTTACTCTGAATCTAACCCCGTGCTGTCCCTGTCCCTGGGAGTGTTTGATGGGGGGACAGTGTAGAGGGAGCTTTACGCTGTATCTAACCCCGTGCTGTCCCTGTCCCTGGGAGTGTTTGATGGGGGACAGTGTAGAGGAAGCTTTACGCTGTATCTAACCCCGTGCTGTCCCTGTCCCTGGGAATGTTTGATGGGGGACACTGTAGAGGGAGTTTTACTCTGTACCTAACCCCGTGCTGTCCCTGTCCCTGGGAGTATTTAATGGGGGACAGTGTAGAGGGAGCTTTACTCTGTATCTAACCCCGTGCTGTCCCTGTCCCTGGGAGTGTTTGATGGGGGGACAGTGTAGAGGGAGCTTTACTCTGTATCTAACCCCGTGCTGTCCCTGTCCCTGGGAGTGTTTGATGGGGGACAGTGTAGAGGGAGCTTTACCCTGTGTCTAACCCCATGCTGTCCCTGTCCTGGGAGTGTTTGATGGGGACAGTGTAGAGGGAGCTTTACTCTGTATCTAACCCCGTGCTGTCCCTGTCCTGGGAGTGTTCAAAGGGATCGGGTATAAAACTCAGGGGGGCACTTGCTAAACTGATACAAGGCACGAATCAGGCCACAGCTGGAAGACTGTGAACAGGTTCGGGGCCCCGTATCCAAGCAGAGATAGAGCAGGCTCACTCGGCTGGTCCCGGGGACGGAGGGACTGCCTCATGAGGGAGAGGTTGAGTTGGTCGGGGCCTGTAACTCGTTGTAGTTGAGATGAATGAGAGGCGACCTTATTGAAATGTACGGGATTCTCGGGGGTGGGGGGGGGTGGATGGGGGGGAGATGTGGAGAGGTGGTCCCCCCCCCTTTATGTGGGAGGGTCTAGGACCCAGAGGGGCACCATCTCGGAGTAAAGGGGTCACCCCATTGAAGACAGAGACCGGGAGGAGTTTCTTCCCTCTCCGACGGGAGGGAGTCTGTGGGATTCTTTCCTGCAGAGGGCTGGGGTATTGAGTAAATTCGAGGCTGAGAGAGAGGGATTTTTTACTCAGGAAGGGGGGAAATTAAAGGGAAAAAGCAGGAAGGTGGGGTTGAGAAACAAAAGCAGAAATTGCAGGAGAAACTCAGCAGGTCTGTCATTACGGGTCCCTGTGACACACCATTCGCAACGTCCATACAGCCAGAAAAGGCCCACTTCTTCCTGCTCTGTTTTCTATGAATCAGTCCATCCTCTCTTTCTGTCAATGTGTGGTCCCCAACACCCGGAATATTTATCGTCTGCATGAACCCTCAATGTCATACCTTCTGAAGTGCCTTCTAGAAATCTAAATACATTATTGGGATGGCACGGTGGCTCAGTGGTTAGCACTGCTACCTCCCAGCACCAGGGACCCGGGTTCAATCCCACCCTCGGGCGACTGTCTGGGTGGAGTTTGCACACTCTCTCCGTGTCTGCGCGGGTTTCCTCCGGGTGCTCCGGTTTCCTCCCACAGTCCAAAGATGTGCAGGTTAGGGTGGATTGGCCGTGGGATATTGTCCCATAGTGCCCAGGGATGTGCAGGTTAGGGTGGGATTGGTCATGGGAAATTGTCCCATAGTGTCCAGGGATGTGCAGGTTAGGGTGGATTGGCCATGGGAAATTGTCCCATAGTGCCCAGGGATGTGCAGGT
>NW_025209718.1:16544-17296 GCF_004010195.1 Chiloscyllium plagiosum
GATGACAAGCAACATGATTTCGACTGGGACAACACTACTTTCATAGGGCAAGCCAAACAGAGTACAGCCAGGGAATTCCTAGGGGCATGGCACTCATCCATAGACTCAATCAATAAGCACATCGACCTGGACCCAATATACCGACCACTGCAACGGACAGCTGGAATTGACAACTGGAAGTGGCAGAGACAAACCACTATAAATGCCGGAGGAAACATCACAGAAGCGCTTCACAGGAGGCTCCAAAGCACTGAGTATGTCACCTATACAGGGACGAAACGTCTGCAATTCAAATTCCCAGCTCGGCGAACAGAACCACAACAACGAGCATCCGAGCTACAAATCTTCTCCCAAACTTTGATTACAACAATTTATATCACACAGAAAACCAATTGGTAAGTCAATTCTGATTAGCCAAGTGTTTGCCATGGAGGAAGCAACAGGAAGCTCTCCAAATATATTTATATACTTGTTAAGCGATTCAATCTGAAAAATTGCATTTTTACTCCTAAATAATAAAGCTCATATTTTATCTTCTTTCACCTGAACCATTGCTATTCTCTTTTCATACAGGCTTTTGCAAGATATAGAAGTTTGGTAGTGTGCTGAACTCTCGCAATTTTTCTTTCTCTCTATCAGACCCATATGGATCGATTTTAATACTGTCACACAGTCTGATCAGTCTACATTGCTGCCTACCTCCGATAATCTTTCAACTCCTTACTCAAGAATCTGTTTACATTAACCTGAAA
>NW_025209719.1:0-9476 GCF_004010195.1 Chiloscyllium plagiosum
CCTGACATTGACAAAGACGCAGTTTCAATGGAGTTAGTTAAAAATTAATAATTCGACGTTTATGTTGAAAGTAAAAGTGTGGAGAATTAAAGGGAGAAGGCAAGAGAATGATACCAAAAGAGAAACACATTTATCTCTGTGGAGAACCAACACAGCTAAGGTATTTTGTGACACATTTGTGATTCTGAGTGGAATCATAGTTAGACCAAAAGAATGTAGGGAGTTAAACAACGGTGATATTGGCAAAGCCGGCAAACATCTGCACAACAGAATCTTAGCCAGCACGTACATGTCACAGGGAGAATGGCGCTGCCTGATAATCCTGCAGGGTGTCCTGCGGATCAGACACATCACCCTTCATTACTCAGAGAAGACCAGGGCTCTGTAGCGTGGCTAAGCAGCCTCAGCCGCAGGATTCAGGTTCCAATTTGGCAGCTGGTGGAGGTTTGAATTCCACTGCTACAATTTCGTCGCATCAGCTGCAGCATGTTCAAGTGTGGTAGTCAAAGCACAAATGCGGGTCTGTATCTTGGAGAGTAAACTGCAATGTGGGAGAGTGCAGATTTTCGCCAAGGGGGCAGTGTCTGTGCTGTCATGACGTGTTCGCCTTCCACACGATAAATCGCGGGCTCAAGCAGCTCTCCTGCTGCTGTTTCGTTCCAGGCAAGTTGAGTTTTCACTGGAACCGAAGAGAGACTGTTGTTTCATTTCTGATGTGAAACAAAGTCCTGCGATGACTCTACTCGTCGTTATTTGGTTTTCTGGCGCAAGGGAAAATTATTGCAATGAATTGCGATGTCATATGTTCTTATATTTCTCCCATTTTCTTCATTTCTGTCCTGGAGACGGCAGTAGGGAAAGGTAATCTAATCGAGAATGTGGTTGGTGAAACTCACCTTTTATGGCCCATTCTGTTTGTGCTCTTTCTTTCTCTCTTTTCAGCACGTGCTGGGAAGTGGCGGTGCACTAAGGCTCTAGGATGTTTGCAAGAGCAGACAGGAATTCCCCTGCTGTCAGTTGTCAGATTAGTATATGGCTCACGTGCCTGGTTGTGCCAGCCAGAACCTACCCGCGCCTTTCCTGGCCCTCTCCGCTCCTCGATATCAACTACCCCTTCATCCTCCACCCATTCTCTGGTGGGTGCTGTTGCCAGGCCGTTTTGTCTGTCAATTTCACTGTCCATCTTCCACCACCCGGAACCAGCATCAACATATCCTCCACTTACGGACTCACATCTCGAGCTCAACTCCCCACGAACCATGACTGGCAGATACGTAGTCAGACCACAGCATGTTGCAACAGACGTGCAACTCAGGGCAGAGGATGCCGCACTGGCCTGCAAAGACCCTTTATAATTAAGAATACGTGGCACCTCAAAGATCTCACTACCATGATAGGGCGTTTCGCACAACCAACAATACATTTCACACCCTTTGGGCAAGACACAAACCCCTTAGTAGAGCTTACACTGATTGGACAGGGCGAGTTTTGTGTGCGCTGTTCCCCGCATTAGAACAAGCTACTTTTAAGAAACAAGGCACGGACGCTGCCTCCTCCTCCGAAAGCCAACTATTATTAGCTGATCTCCCATAATCACTGTGGGCACAGCAATAGAACCATGCAGGCCAGCTATTGTCTTCCCAAACACATACAGTTACTCTCAGACAGGGAGCAATCCTGCCATCAACACAACACCCGTGTCACCCGCAGCAGTATTGGGAATCAAACCAGTTATTGAATCACCTTTTCAACAAGAAATCCTCGAGCCCACAACCAGCCCATGTAACACTCCCTTCTTACCTATCTCGAAGCTTGGAAGGCCACGAAAATGGTGTTTTGTGCAAGATCTTAGGGCTGTCAATGCCATTGTTGTTCCCTGCTTCCCATTAGTCCCGGACACAAATGCTCTCCTGACCAGTATCCCCGCTTCCTCCCGTTGATATTCTTGTAATCGACCTTTGCTCAGCCTCATTCTCCATTAAGTTGCCCCCTGAAACTTTATGTTTTTACATATGGCGGCTGCCAAAATACATACACTGGTTTTCCCTGAGGGTATTCGGAGAGTCCCACAGTTTATGCTGCTGCAGTGTTCCTCACCCTGTCCACCCTTTAGCTACCATGCCACAGCACCTTCCTCCAATTTGCGAATGGCCTGCTATTGGCTTCCACCTCCGCTACTGCATGCAAGCAGTTTACGGTGGCCTTGCTCTTCAGTCTGGCACATAATGGGCATAGGGTGTCTATCAAGAAATGTCAGCAAAATGTCTAATATCTGGGGTGCAATCTTTCCTATGGTCTCAGAGCACTGTCCACGGAGCAATTGGCTGTCACCGCCCAGATTCCCCTACCTGCCACAAACAGGCAGCTGCAAGTGTTTCTGGGGCTGGAAACTACTGCAGACCCTGGATTCCTGTCCATTGTGCTATTGATGCAATTCTGTGGGAGGCAGCTTCCCCTAAACAGCCAGCCAAAGTGAAGTGGACACCCGAAATGCAACGGGCATTCACTGAACTGAAGCAACAACTAATCTTCACTCCTGTTCTGGGAGTCCCAGATTACTCACAGGCCTTCTATTTTTATGTAATCAAGTCAGAAGGTTTCGCGTCTGGCATTGTAACACAGCTTCATGGGGATCTCCGTCGCCCTGTTGCGTTTTATAATGCTTAGTTACGAGAATGCCGCATGTTTGTGCGCGGTGGAAGCAGCCACAGTAACAGTGGATAAGCCCACCTCCATTGTGCTAGATCACCCGTGTACTGTTTTGGTTTCACTTTCACTCTCCCTGCTGCTTAATACAGCAGCAATCCAACTCAGGGAACTGGTCATGAGGTCGCTTTATGATCTAGGCATACCTTTCCCTACACCGCGCCCTAGCTTTGAACCCCGCCACCCGAATTCTGCACAACTAACATGAATCTGCAGACAATGACAACTGCTTGGACCTCGTTTAGCATTCCTGACAAAGGGCTCCTGCCAGAAACGTTGATTTTCCTGCTTCTTGGATGCTGTCTAACCTGCTGTGCTTTTCCAGCACCACTCTCATCTTGACTCTAATCTCCAGCATCTGCAGTCCTCACTTTTGCCTGGTTCAGCAGGTGTCCTGACAGGTCTGAGAAAACCCTGACCAGATTCTCTTCACCAGCAGCTCTTTCTTCCGGCCATCAGACCTCGACACATTCGAAGGACATGCCATATGCATCCCCTTCACCACTCTCCAATTACCAGATGGGGTGTCCACATAGGCGGCAGAGCTCTTTGCTCTCACCAGAGCCAGCCTCCTGCAAAGGGTAGCACAGTCAATATCTACACAGACTCCAGATGTGTCTTTGGAGTCGTTTAGGACTTTGGCACAATATGGAAACAGAGGGTGTTCATCAGCTTAGCAGGGAGACCAATCCAACATGCTGCAATCATTGCCAACATCCAACAAGCAGTCCTGTTACCTGCCGCTGTCGCAATTATAAAATGTGACGCCAATCACTCTGCCACCGATCCCGTCACACAAGCTGATGCAGCCACCCGGGAATCTGCACTAACCCGGCCACATATGCCCTGCAGACCCTCATCGTGTTGAAACCGCCAGAGACCCCGACTCTCTCGATGCAGTCCCAACAGATCAGCAAACCATCACACCAGAAGAGAGGGCCGCATGGGCCCGCATTGGTGCCATACAATCACTGTTCTTACAGGTTCTTACGCACCCCTGTATCTTTTAACTGAAAGCCCACCTGCACTTACTGGCCCTGGTGGTACACGGAATTGGACACACAGGCAAGATGCTGTCAGCCATTCCTGGTATGCAGCAGAAGTCGCTGCAGCTGCCCAAGCTCTCCTGTCACAGTGCCTCATCTGTCTACCGAAACATGCAGGGAAGCCGATGGCCAAAAGTGACTCCATGCCAGTTCCTGAGGGTCCATTCACCCACCTTCTAATTGACCTTGCCCACATGCCTCAGAAGGAGGAATAAAAAATTATCCTAGTTATTGTCGACATGTTTACAAAATGGGTAGAGACATTCCTCATCAAAAACAAAATGACGCCAGAGCAGAGGTAAAGTGTATCCTGCAGGACGTTATTACAAGAGTTTTATATCCCAGGCGCAAAGAAACATACGGGGGATGGTGCCCATTTCTCCGCAAAGCTCATTACTGCTGACTGTGACGCTCTTGTGATACCACTCTTGTGATCCTGGCGATACCACATTCTGTATCACCACCCAGTCATCAGGAATGGTGGAGAGAATGAACAGCACCCTCAAAACCACCCTCCCCAAAGTCACTCGGGTCACAGGACTGGTTTGGACTGATAGCAGACCACTGGTGCTTCACACAGTATGTGGACAGGGAAACCGAACGACGGAAATTACACAATTTGAAGTGCTATTGGAATGATCCATGCCCACAGTCACCGGACCCCCAAAACTAGCCAATGACACAGGGCTACTCTTAACACAGGAAACACTCTTGGATTACGTTCAAGCCATTAGTAGAATGATCACTGTAAACCAAGATTTGCTAAAAGCTGTGATGTACTTGGGTCCTTCTTATCTTCCTGCTGGTGAAAACTGAATAAAGATTCGTGCACCTTGTGTCTTTCACTGTGTCTCAAACCTGTACACACACAACATGGGTGCTGAGGAAAAAATAGCACGACCGCAGTTGGACAATAGTGTGGGGGTAAAAAAAAAACAAACAAAACTAAAGCTGTCGTGTCCACACCACGGCAGCAACCACTTCACCCGTTTAAACTGGGCTCTAAGTAATGAGACAGTCCCTGCTGAAAGATTCTCTCTCCGCGACATGGGAAGGACCACTCTTGGTCTGTCTTACGACCACGACAGCTGTCACGCTCTCAGGGAGACTGGAATGCGACCCAGTGAAAGAGGGTCCGCCTCCACAGAAGGACAATAAAGCAGAACAGGATACAGTTCCAGACATCACAGAGGGATCCAGCTGCTCGCTGCAACCATTGTGATCATCACTCTTGGTCTGACCTGCACTTCTCCACTGATCAGTAACAGGGCAACAGAACAGGGCACTTAATCCATCGTGAGCCGTGGGTGAACATTTTCCTTGACATTACCCACATGTATGCCCAGAGGGTAAACGAGACCAGCTGCTGGGTCTGTACCCATGTACCTGAAAATTCCCACCGGCGCATTCCCCATGGTGCAGTCCCTTTTCACACCACAGAGATGGCAGAGTTGTGGCTGAAACTGGACAGGTCCCAGGGATCGCAACGCTCAGTCTGCAAACCAGACCGGCCATTCATGTGACTAATAGCTCAGACTACTGGAAATCCGCAGGATACCACCTCGACAAATTCACAGGTTGGTTCTACGCAGCCCAGAACCTCTCACATGAACACCCAACCTTGACAATCACTGACACCACCGCACGGGGTTCACGCAGAGAAACCATGCGCCAACGGGATGCCAGCCATCCGCATGGGTGGCTGGATGGAGCTGATGCACTAACTCACTGCTCTGGTCTGTAGCAGAGTGCAGCATCCTGGATTTACTTGGCCACAGCATGTCTGCCCACAATTCATTTTCAATAATATTTGGACCGGAACCCAAACACACCACATAAGAACATACAATGACACTTATTTTGTCTGCTGCCACAAGGCATACCCTGGCTGGCGTTGTCATGGGCTGACACGTGGTATGTGGTACCACTCCATTACCACTCCAAGCAGTCTCCCTTCCAGCAAAAATATAATGGACCTGACACACTGCTTTCCACAGGCTGCTGCTGTCCCAAATGAACCGGAGTCCCACTGAGACTTGTGGACCTGGGCAACCTCCTGAGTGCTTCGTTCACGGGACACTGAACTTCTGAAGGAACTGCTATCCCGTATTGCGATTGTGGGTACCATTATCCTGGTCATGGGCCTCCGTATGAGCTACTGCCGGTTTTGTATAGCACTGTTACACCTGTCCTCCTCACAACCCAGCTTGGACAAGTTCACTGGAGTGAGATCCCCTCCCCGACACAAATTACCCTCAGTCAGATTCAGTCACTGACTACTACCTCTCTGATATCAAATCCCCACCACCTGATAGCCTCCCCGATCCGGGCTACTTTGCACTTTTTCAAAATGCTCTTAACAAAAGAAGGGCGAACTTTGGGAGAAAATCTGCTACACTGCCCACCCATAACATAACCACATAAAAAGCACAGAAGCATGTCGGCAGAACATAGAAATCATGCCTGCCAACACACACAGAACACACCCACAATGCCTCAGTCTTGACCAAAGAGGCGAATGTAGAATCCAGATATTCTAAGCTACTCCCAGACCAGATAATCCACTTCTCAAATAGCCTTCACAGTAAGCTCCTCGCCTCGATCATCACTTCAGTCCGAATACCCGAAGCGCAAGCTCGTTTCCCACATGAACCGATGGCGCATAAACAAAGAGGCAGACTGAGAGACCCTGGAAGACTTTGCTCCCAGGAGGAACACAATGGACAGAACTGAAAGCCAGGAAAATGAACATTTACACATACTCGTGCAGGCAGGAAATACTCGAGAAGACATTCTCACCTATTCAAGGAGATGGCTGGAATATCCAGTGTCAATTACAAATGAATTATTAGTGCTAGACGTTTGTTTAAATTCCATTCAGTTTATTCTTGTTTTAATCGCTATACAGTTTTCACCATTGTACTGTTACTGATTTACAATTAACACCTTTGTGATGTACCCCTATGAAATCTGTCTGCACCCACTACTTAGGGGAGAACATTCTGGCAATCTGTGCGGAGAATCAATTCTGTGTTAGCCAGGTCAATTTCTTTTCCACAATGTCAACTTGCCAGCTTCGTATCTGTCTCTGATCCATTGGAATGAATTTCTCTGACACCACGTGATCGTGAATTGCTTATGTTTTTATCCTGTTATCAGTCTCCCGTGTGGAATCTCGCTGAAACCCATATACAGTACATTATTTTCACTCCCCTCATTTAAAAATCTGATCACTTCTTCAAAACATTTAATCAGATCTGTTAGGCATCACCTCCTCGGACAAAACCATACTGATTCTTTCATCAAACCTTGCCTGGACAAGTCGCAATTAATTTTCTCCTTCAGAGGTGTCCACAAAAGTTTCCCGATCACTCCTGTGAGACTCACTTGGCTGTAATTCCCTGCTTTGTTTCTATCTGTCTTGTTAATAAGTGGAACTCCATTAGTAGTCCCGCAGTCCTCGATCAACTCCTCTTTGGCCAAAGAGAAAAGTGAAACATTGGTCCGAACCCCTTAAATTGCTCCTTTGTCTCACAGAGCAACGTGAGACACAACTTCACTCTGAGCTGGGGATTTGTCCACGTTTAAGACTCTCAAAACCTCCAGTATTGTCTCAGTCCCAAGATGAAACTGATCAAGAACCTCTCAGTGCATGTTCCTGCTTTCTATACAGATGTCTTCCCACAACAGGACTGTTCGTGGGCTGAATGTGTAAAGTGATTCATCCAGTTATCCTGTATACAAATATAATCAACTGCACTGTCACACTGGAGGGAACACACTCACGTATTTTAACTGGAAGACGCTGTTTTCAGCCTTTGCGCCTATCAACCTTTTATCTCTGATACCCAACGGCACATTGTTACAGTGAGAAAGCGTTTAAGCGTTCTCTATCTGTAAAAAAAAACAGTCACTTGGTTACACCTCCTGCGTGGACTCCAGTCCGTTCACATCTGAAATGAGGGATGTTTTTATCTCTGCTGTTCATCTCATCCAGGAGAGAACTGCGGCAGAAATGATTGCTGTCTTCATTGACCTAAGAAGTTGATGCCGATGGCTCACCTTGTAATGGGAACTACCCACAAGAGAACTTTTCACCAGGAACACAGTTCTGTATTCTGTGCAGGGATCATTGCGCAAGCATAGTATCAGGCTTCTACCAGGCCATGTGCAGTCATTCTTCCTCGCACATTTACAGTATCCGACTCGAACCAGACCAAAACCAGATGGTGCTGGAAAAACTCAGCAGGTTTAGCATCATCTAAAAAACGAAATCAGAGTTAACATTTCGATTGCAGTGACCATTCCGCAGAACTGACGATAGCTGGGAAAATGTTAGTCTATCTGCAGAAGATATGGTGGGGGTTGGGAGAGGGAAAGGAGAACACGATAGGTAGGGATGGCGTTCAAATAGAGTGAAGAACAGTTGGACAAATGAATAGATGATGATCTGGCTGGCAAGGTGAAAAGCTGTTAATGGAGAATGTTAGTGGCGATCCATATGTAATGTGTTATGGCAGGCTACGTGACAACAAGGCCTGGCGTGTGGGATAGGGGGATAGGACATGGGAGAGTTCAGGCCCCCCCAAAAAAATTGATATGGGGCCTGGAAGACTGCAGAGTCCCGAAATAGAAACTGAGGTGGTGTGCTTCCAGCATGCGCTGAGGTTCGCTGGAACTCTTCTTGAAGACAGAACTTGAATGTTCTGCAGTGTGGTGACCCAGTCCAAACTTCGTTTCCCAAGATAGTGGAAACCACATTGCGAGCAGTGATTGCAGTAGAGTTGATTGCGTGAAGTGCAGTTCATGTGTTGCTTGGACTGGAAGGTGTGTTGGGCCATGAACACAAAGGATAGAAGACGTCAATGGAGAGGTGAGGAGAGACAAGAAGCAAAAGGAGATATTTTTAGAGAAATCATGAGGACAAGAAACCTAACAAAAACGCACTTCACCTGAATGCTGGTCGCATTTGTAACATGGTTAATTGCACAAATCAACACGAATGAAAATGATTTAATAGACATTAGAGAGACACGTCAAAGGATGGCCACGACTGCGAGTTAAATATCCAGGAGTACGAGATTACTTGGAAGGTCAGACAGCAGTGTAAAAAAAGGTGGTATCTCTCTGTTATACAAGGCCGACATCAGGGCAGTGTGAAGAGACACTATAAGTTCAATGGAGAATAAGTTTGAATTAATTTGCGTGGTAACTAGAATTTCTATGAAGAAAAACGTCACTGATAGGTGCAGTCTATCGGTCAGCAAATAACATCACATTGGTGAATGCAATAAACAAAGAAATGAGCAATGCCTGTAAAAGTGGGTCAGCTTTTATCGTTAGGGATATTAATCTACAGGTAGCTTGCTCGAAACAGCTCTGTCACAATATATTTGAGGAGGAGTTCGTTGAGTGTACCCGTGATAGTTTTCTTGAACAGTATGCAATGGAACCGACGCGGGAGAAAGCAATCCTCGATCTGGCCCTGTGTAATGGAACAGAAATAATTAATAATCTCATAGCTAAGGATCACAGTATGACACTCTTGGAACGAGTGATCACAGTATGGCAGAACTTAGAATGAAGATGGGGAGTGTGAAGATAAAATCCAATACCAGTGTCCTGTGCATGTACAGGAGGCACAACAATAGAACGAGAGAGCACCTGGCTAAAGTATACTGGAAACAAGGTTATATGGTGGGACAGATATCGAGCAGTGGAGGA
>NW_025209719.1:12758-15100 GCF_004010195.1 Chiloscyllium plagiosum
TAAAATAAGGCAAAGTCAGCATGGTTTCAACAAGGGGAGGCCATGCTTGACAAATCTGCAAGAATTCCTCTTTGAGGAAGTAACGAGGAAGGTAGACCAAGGAGAGCCATTGGATGTTATGTGTCTGGACTTTATGAAGGCCTTTGATATTTGCTGCACAGAAGGCTACTCAATAAGATAAGAGCCCATGGTGCCAGAGGCAAGGTGCGTTTGCAGGACACAAACAGTGATTGGGAACAAAAGGATCCTTCTCAGGATGACAGCTGGTGACAAGTGGCCTTCCTCAAGGCTGTATTGTGACTACAACTTTTCATTTTCTCCATTAGCGATCTAGATAAAGTATCTGAGGGCAACGCGTGTCAATTTGCAGACAATGCAAAGGTAGAAGGATAGGCCATATTGAGGAGGCGGGGATACTGCAGAAGGATATGGACATGTAGGGAGCGTCGGAAAATAAATGGCAGATGGAGCAAACTGTGGGAAGTGTGAGGTGATGCACTTTGGTAGGAAGAAGAAAGATGTGGATTATTGTCGAAATGGGGCGAAAGTTCACATGCCTGGTGTGCAAAGATACTTGAGAGCTTTAGCCCAGGATTCTCTCAAGATGAACTTGCAGGTTGAATCTGTAGTTTGGAAGACAATTGCAATGATGACTTTTTTGGGGGGAAAATTTGAATATAAAAGCAGGGATGCACTTCTGAGACTCTAGTCAGACCACATTACTGTGTGTACGTTTAGCCCTCAAATTTCAGGAAGGATGCACTGTTACTGGAGTGTGTTCAGAAGTGATTCACGATTATGGTCCCAGGAATGAAAACCTTGACACATGAGGAACGTTTGACTACTCTGGGTCTATACTCGACGATGTTTAAAAGGATAAGAGGAAATCTAATTGGTACTTATAGAATCGTGAATATCGTGGATGGAGTGGATGCTGGGAAGGTGTTTCCATTTTTAGTATAGACTAGAATGCAAAGGCACAGCCTTGGAGAAAAGGGAAGACATTTGAGACCACTACGAAGAGACACTTATTCAGCCACAGAGTGGTGAATATATGGGATTCATTGCCTGATAAGGCTATGGAAGCTAGGTCTTTGATTACATGTAGGATGGAGATATGGAGCAGCGTGGTTTTCAAGGGGATCAAGGTTTATGGGGCGAAAGCATGAAAACTGGGTTTAGAAAGTATCTACCATGATTTAATGCCAGAGCATACTCACTGCGCTGAATGGTTTAATTTCTGCTCTGTTGTCTTATGGACTTATGCATCGAATAACCTCCATCTGCAAATTCCCCTCTAAGGAAAGTGCCAGCCTGACTTGAAGCATTGTCAGCGAAGATCTGATTGAGTGCGGATCAAAGACTCGATGGGCCAAATGGTCTATTTCTGCCCTCCATCTTCTATTTTATCGTTCTTCTGAAAAAAAATGATTACTGCAATGACCAGACTTGTGGCCGGTCCTCTAACTCTTCTCTGAACAGGCAGTTGCTAAAGCTTCCCTGCTCTAATATTCCCACCTGCAGTCAAGAACAGAAAGTATCTCTTACCCCGCGAGACCACTTGATCCCTTGTCCAATCACCTTCAAAAATTCGTGAATGCCTACTCCAATTTCTCTTTTATTACTGTAAACCACTCAGTGTTCACACGTTTATCATCGTTCCTCCCCAAATTCATTATCACCCACTTCACCGGATTGAATTCCTTTCAACACTTTTTCTTGCCAATTGTTTCCAATCTCCCTGCAGTCTATGGCTGTCTTCCTCCTGGTTAACTACATGACTAACTGTTACAAGATTTGCAAACTGCTAAATGATGGCAACAACAAATAAGTCTGTTCCGTTGCACTCACTGTTGCTGGGTGACCATGCCCCAATCTCTTCATTGGCACCTTCAAATCATTCGATCCGTTTGGATATCGTGGCTGTGAGATCAATTCTTTTAGCAGCTTTTACTGACATGGACCAGAGATTATTGGAGCGTGAGGTTCAATAAAAGGACAACAAGGAATAACTGGACAAAAGAGACTCTGTTGGAAAAGATCCCCCATGAGGGCTTTCTGCGATAGCCTCGTGATATTATCGCTGGATTGTTGACATAGCAAAGTCAGGTCATATTCTGGGCTTACGGGTTGGATTCCCTACACACCACGACGATGGTAGTATGTGAATTCAATAAATGCCTAGAATTAAGATTACTTTGTCTGAAAAACCCATCTGTTTCACTGACGTCCTTAAGGGAAGGAAACTACCGTCCTTATCTGGTCTGGCGTCCACGTGACCCCAAACCGGAAGGTAATAAATGCTGCAGAGGTACCCCCGATGCTGGTACAGAATGGAAATA
>NW_025209719.1:16270-17299 GCF_004010195.1 Chiloscyllium plagiosum
TCCCCCTCCCACTCCACCAAGGATATGCAGGTCTTTGGACTCCTCCATCGCCAGACCACAATAACACGACGGTTGCTGGACAAACTTTGATCATTCCTGAAGAAGGGCTTATGCCCGAAACGTCGATTCTCCTGTTCCCTGGATGCTGCCTGACCTGCTGCGCTTTTCCAGCAACACATTTTCAGTACTGAATTTAGCTATCAGCCGCTGCGTTGGTACTTTTAGCTGTTACTTGTACCGAAGCCCGCCCTGGAGGATTGTCACCCGAAGGTCTGAGGTCGAATGTCCTGGACCACTGAAGTGCTCTCCAACTGGGAAGGGGAATGCCTGTCTGTTGATTGATGTGCAGTACCCATTCCGTTGCTGTCTCCTCTGCTCGGTTTCATCAATGTACCATGTCTCAACGCATCCTTGCCTGCAGCATGTTGTTTTTTTTTAGATTAGCGTCAGTCTAAACATTATGGCACGGACGCAGCACACAGGGACTAACACTGTCAACATATTATCTGTGATGACACTAATTGGTAAAGTTCACCTGAGAATATAACTGTTAAAAGAAAGTTTTTCGATTTACATAAGAAAGAAGTGAACCTGACATAGTCATTCTAACAGATGTAAGATTTAACAAAAAATCAAGGTATTTTTCAAAGTTTAGTTTCAGTGACATTACACTGTAACGTTTGGCTATAAATTCTGTATCTTACCACTGTGTACTCCACGGTCAACTGATGAAGGAGCAGCTCTCCAAAAGCTATTGCTTCCATTAAACCTGTTGGACTATGACGTGGTGTTGTGTGATTTTTAACTTCCCATTAGAATTCGGATCCCTCAATTAAAACAGAGATGAAGAAGCATTTATTCTCTTAGACAGTTCTGGATCTGTGGACCTTCGTTTAGCAGAAGACTGTTGAGGAAGGGTAATTAAAAACAGTGACGAGAGTGGGATTCGAACCCACGCGTGCAGAGCACAATAGATTAGCAGTCCATCGCCTTAAACTCTCGGCCACCTCGTCACATATACAAGCTAGC
>NW_025209720.1:0-17309 GCF_004010195.1 Chiloscyllium plagiosum
TGTAACACGTTTAGGCCCTGATCAGTCTCTGTACCACTCTCACCACCTCCAGAACCTTCATTTCACCCTGTTGCGTACGAGTCATTAAACCCTGACAAAGATTCTTCTTCCCATTGCCCTCCTACTGCTAGCAGACCCGTTGCAATCCCTTTAAAACTTACTGCTAAAACTCTCTCTCATTTCAGGATTTAAAATGCTTTGTGGTGATCCTCTAAACCTGATAATCTAATATGATCCATTTTGCCCTGAGTGAGGGACTGGTGGTAATTTCTTGCTGAGGTTTTGTCTGGTTCAATGGAATATCCTTTTGTTGAGTGTTTTACACTGTTCCTTTCAATTTTTTCCATTGTTCATTTACAGACACTTATTTGAGTATGTTTAGCCTGTTACCTTGGTCAGTTCTCCTCTCAAACTCATGTCATTGGCTGCTTTTCTTTCTAGTTGTAGCTTTTCCTTTCTGTGATTCAATTTAAAACTTCATATTTCTTTAAACTGCACTTAATCAAAATTTCTCAGAGGATCTCTCCAGGTGACATTACTCATTCACAAGTTTCATGGCACAACGGTGGATCTGAGAGTTGCACAATGTGTTATTCAAAGAAACACTGAAGACAATTCTACAATCTCCTCTTCGAATATCACTGTTGTCGGTGTGATTATCAAGTTTATATGAATATTGAAATTTCACTAAATTATCACAATGCATTTATTAAAAATTCCAATGAGTTCATGTTTAATGCAGACATGAGCAATCGAATGCTGTTAGGTGGCCTAAAACTGTTCTGCTGCTTGTGTCCTTGGCAAGTAATGGCCAGAATTTACATTCTGACTGACACTAACTCATGATCTGAGACCAAATGTTTTTTGTGTAACGCCTTTGTTATCCATTATTGTTAGCGTTACCCATTTCACCTGACTTACCGCAAGGTTGTGAAACATTGAATATTTATGTTCCATCTTTTATTCGCCCTGTGTCCATGCCACCCTGGTATCGAAATCTCTTTTATCTCTGTGTCACAAATCAGTCCACCTTATCGCAGAGACTTTGTCCATTCCAAAAATAACATAATTTACCCTTTCCCACAATTTCCTGTCCAAATCGATTCGCTGATGTACAGTTTTAGTTAAACTCTGTCGCATCCTGTTCCTTTCTGCTTGTCTTCAGCCACATTCCCACGCTGCTCCAATGCGGCTCCTTTTCTATTTGGATTTCGAAAGCTCCTTTCACCTGAACCCTGTCCCTGCATCCTCTCAGTCAGTTTAAAGCCCTGTCCATCAACCTGCCGACGTGATTGGCCAGGACACTGGCTCCAGTGCGGTTCCAGTGGGACCATCTGAATGGATTTTTAAAAAAATCAAGTATAAGATGTGGGTATCTCTGGCTGGCCAGCATTTCTTGCCCAGCCCTAGCTGCCTTTGAGCTGAGTAGCTTTCTCGGCCATTTCAGAGGGTAATTGAGAGGCAAACACTTTGCCGTGGGTATGTCGTGCAGACCACGTGAGGGGGGGCAGATGTCCTTCTCTAAAGAACAAGTGTTTGGATTTATTGTACATCAGTAATGATACATATGGATTGTTCATTACTATTTTTAAAATATTTTATTTCAAATTCTACCATTTTTGATGGTGTGATTCAAATCTGCCTCCCCGGAACATTAGCTGAGATTTTGGATATATGCTCTAGCAATAATATCACTAGGCCATCACTTCACCTGCTGAAAGGCTATTCATTCCTTGAGCACTGATGTCAGTGCATAATGAAGCTAAACCTCTTTTTTCCTTCATGATTGTTTGATGCTGATGTCTGGGTCTGTGAGGGTCTAAATGTTGCCCCTGTCAGTGGCTCTCGTTCTTGCAGCGACTCTATATGCTGAGCCAAAAGAATTCTCCACTCCAGAGAGACGCAGCAGCACAGGCCAGCGATGGATACTGGGATTTTCCAGATCTCTGTGATACTCAGGACCATTCTCCATGTGTGACCCTCACTGCATCAGTCTAATTTCCCATTCTGTCAATTCGTCTGTCTCCTGTAGGTACTCAGGAAGTTCCCGACTCAATAGACTTCCCAACTGCTGGGTGTCTCGTCCATCACCTCATTGAAGCTGGTTGGTCTGCCAGAGATACGGACGGAAGGTAGTTCTGGATCTGGATATCCTGCAGTGAGATAAAATCACTCACAGTGTACAGAGCAGAGAGCAATGAGAGGGCTCCAAACATCGGCTAACAAGACCTGACATAGATACAGTGCTGGAGGGGGAGCACAGCACAGACACACCACGCGCTCAATCACCGACCCTACTGTAAGTTTTATTGGAATGAGACAGCATCGGTAGTGTCAACTCGGAGAAAGTGAGGACTGCAGACGCTGGAGATCAGAGCTGAAAAATGTGTTGCTGGAAAAGCGCAGCACGCTAGGCAACATCCAAGAAGCAGGAGGATCGTCGATTCTCCTGCTCCTTGGATGCTGCCTGACCTGCTGCGCTTTTCCAGCAACACATTTCTCAGCATTGGTAGTGTCACAGTTATCAATCCAGGCCTGTGCTGTCTTAGTGAGCATCAGGACAACAGAGGGGAAAGCACGTCTCCCAGAGAGGGTGGGAATGCAGCCTGGGATTTTCTGTTCTGTGTTCCAGCTCCAACACTGTACATATACCATGTCGTGTGGACACATTTCTTCAATAATTTATAACTCCTATAACAGTTCCTGTCCCTGTAATGTCCTGCCTTCCCTATTGTCCCTCCACATATTTGAAACGTACTGTATTCCAGACTACTATCCCTGTCGCTGTAACTTGATTCAGTTGTCTTCAACATGCCTTACCGCGATAGTCTTCTCCCCCTCCAATACCTGGAGAAAGAGTCATGCAGCACGGAAACGATTCCTTCGTTCCATCTAGTCCATGCTGACCACTGTTCATGAACGAGTTGCATTTGCCTGCATTTGGTTCATATCCCTTCAAACTTTCTCCTCCCAATTTACCTGCCAAATGTCTTTTCCATTTTGTAATTGTACTTTTCTCTACCGCTTCTACGGCAGCTCATTCCATACGTGCACCATTCTCTATGTGGAAATGTTCTCCTCTAGTCGCTTTTAATCATTTCCTCTCTCACTTCAACATTTCTGCCCTTCAGTTATGGATTACCCTATCCTGGAGTAGAGACCTTCACTATTCGCCCTACGTATACCACTCATGGTTTTATAAACCTTTATAAGGTCACCCTCAGCCACCTACACCCAATGAAAATACGAAGGACAATACAAATATCTCTGCCACGATCCTCGGTGCAACTTTGCCACAGTGTTCTGTGATACATTTGTTCAGAACCGAGGGCTTTCTCGATCTTTGTGTTCTAAGATCTCCATCACCACCTCTTCTGTAATGGGGACTCTTTTCAAGACATCACTGTTTCTTTTCCTATGTTTCCTCGTCTTTGTCCACAGTCTGTTCTGACATGAAATATTCATTTTGGATTGCGCCCGTCTCCTATGGTTCCACACATGGATGGCCTCACTGATCTTTGAGGGGCCCTAATGTCTCTCTAGTAGCCTTTTTGTATTTGTATGCTATAGAAACTCTTTCGATTCTCCTTAAACTTAACTGCCAAAGCTATCTCATCCCCTCCGTTTTGCTTTCCATCTTAGCCAGCCTTTCCTTGTAAGTGAAATCCTCCGGTATCAGTAACATATTCGTCAATATTTGCTCCATTTGCAGTTTCAGAAAATGCTTCCTAATCTGGAGGATTAGAATTCTACACGGTCGGGAGGCTCGGTGGCTCAGTGATTAGCACTGGTGCCTCAGAGCACCAGAATCCCAGGTTCGATTCCAGCCTCGGGTGACTGTCTGTGTGGAGTTTGCACGTTCTCTCTGTGTCTGCGTGAATTTCCTCCAGGTGCTCCAGTTTCCTCCCACAGTCCAAAGATGTGCAAGTCAGGTAAATTGGCCATGCTAAATTGCCCGTCGTGTTAGGTGCATTAGTCAGAGGAAAATGAGTCTGGGAAGATTAATCATCGAAGAGTCGGTCTAGACTGGTTGGGATGAAGGGCCTGTTTTCACACTGTAGGGAAACTAATCTAATCACAGTACTCTAACCAGTGACCCAGCAACGTCTTGTGCAGCTCTATCATGATGTACGAACTCATGTACACAATGCTCTGACACTTGAGGGCAAGTGTACCAAATCCGCTTTTCCCGCCCTGTCCACCTGTGATGACACTTCCAAGGAACAGTGTAACTGAACCATTTGGTCTCTCCGTGTTCGACAACACTGCCCAGACCTCTGCCATTAACTGTGTTAGTCGTCCCTGGTTTGTCCAACACCTGAATTCAGCTCCAGCTTTCATTTCTTGACACATTGGCTCAGTTGGTTAAGATCACCATTGTTAACTGTATTCACTGCCCACTATAACACTTACCTTACTGTCCAAAACTTACTCACAATGATTTCTATATTCTCATTTATGTCAATAATACACATGCGTGGCCCCAGCACCATTCCTTATGGCGCACCGCTAGTCAGAGGTCCCCAGTCAGCACAACTACCCTGTCCCACTATCCTCTGTCTCCTACTGACAAGTCAATTTTATGCTCGTTTGGCTCGCTGTCCCTGATCCCATGTGCTCTAACCTTACTAACCAGTGCATCATTCTAAACCCTGTCAAGCGCCTTGCTGAGGTCAGGGTAGACAACGTCTACTGCTCTGCCTTAATCCATCTACTTGATCACCTCTTTGACAAACTCAGTCAAGTTTGGCAGATGATACTTTTTATACAGAAAGTTGTGCTGACTATCGCTAATTAATCGTTGCCTTTCCAAATGCATGCAACTCCTGCCCCGTGGAATCACTTCCTACAACATTCGCACCACTGACATCAAGGTAATTGGTCTTTATGTCCCTGACTTTCCCTCACAGCCTTTCCTAAATACTAGCACAGCATTAGCCAACCTCCAGGCTCCCAGCTCACCACCCGTGGCTGTCAGTGACAGAAATATATTTGGAAGTTTCTTCCCTAACTTGTCCCAATGTCCTGGGTTATGCTTGATTAGTCCCCAGGGAGTTGTCTAATTTCAATGCCTTTTAAAACCTGAAGATTAATCATCGAAGAGTCGGTATAGACAGGTTGGGATGAAGGGCCTGTTTTCACACTGTAGGGAAACTAATCTAATCACATTACTCTAACTAGTGACCCAGCAACGTCTTGTGCAGCTCTTTCATGATGTACGAACTCATGTACACAATGCTCTGACACTTGAGGGCAAGTGTACCAAATCCGCTTTTCCCGCCCTGTCCACCTGTGATGACACTTCCAAGGAACAGTGTAACTGAACCATTTGGTCTCTCTGTGTTCGACAACACTGCCCAGACCTCTGCCATTAACTGTGTTAGTCGTCCCTGGTATGTCCAACACCTGAATTCAGCTCCAGCTTTCATTTCTTGACACATTGGCTCAGTTGGTTAAGATCACCATTGATAACTGTATTCACTGCCCACTTTAACACTTACCTTACTGTCCAAAATTACTCACAATGATTTCTATATTCTCATTTATGTCAATAATGCACATGCGTGGCCCCAGCACCAATCCTTATGGCGCACCGCTCGTCAGAGGTCCCCAGTCAGCACAACTACCCTATCCCACTATCCTCTGTCTCCTACTGACAAGTCAATTTTATGCTCGTTTGGCTCGCTGTCCCTGATCCCATGTGATCTAACCTTACTAACCAGAGCATCATTCTAAACTCTGTCAAGCGCCTTGCTGAGGTCAGGGTAGACAACGTCTACTGCTCTGCCTTAATCCATCTACTTGATCACCTCTTTGACAAACTCAGTCAAGTTTGGCAGATGATACGTTTTATACATAAAGTTGTGCTGACTATCGCTAATTAATCGTTGCCTTTCCAAATGCATGCAACTCCTGTCCCGTGGAATCACTTCCTACAACATTTGCACCACTGACATCAAGGTAATTGGTCTTTATGTCCCTGACTTTCCCTCACAGCCTTTCCTAAATATTATCACAGCATTAGCCAACCTCCAGACTCCCAGCTCACCACCCATGGCTGTCAGTGACAGAGATATCTTTGGAAGTTTCCTCCATAACTTGCCCCAATGTCCTGGGTTATGCTTGATTAGTCCGCCGGGGGTTGTCTAATTTCAATGCCTTTTAAAACCTCTTTTTCCAATGTGGACTCTTTTGAATGCATCACTGTTTATTTCCCTGCTTCTGTAGTGTTTTTTCCACAGTAACTTCTGACGTGAAATTTTTGTTTCGAATCTCACCCATTTCCAGTGGTTTCACACATGGATGGCTTAATTGATCTTTAAGGGGTCACATTCTGTCCCGAGTTAATTTTCTGTTGTTAATATACTTGTAGAATCTCTCTGGATTTTCCTGAACCTTTTTCTGCCAAAGCTCTCTCAGGTCCCCTTTCGGCCCTCATGGTTTCCCTCTTAAGATTATTGCTGCACCACGATGTTCTTCAAATGATTGACTTAATCCAGCTGTGCCTCCTTTTGTCTTGACCAGGACCATAATGTCCCCAGTCAGCCAGTGTTTCCTACTTCTGTCAGCATTGTCCTTCACACTAAAATGAATTTGCTGGTCCTGAAATCTCAATTTTTCTCTCTTTTGAAAGAATCCCACTTGTACGACGTCCCTTTACTTGCAAATAACTCCATGAATCAAATTTTGAGATGTCTTGCCTAATACCTTCTGGACAGGGGCAAGGCCAGTTTATATCTTTAACTTGCGGACCAGGCCTGTCCTTTTCCACAGCTGCTTTCAAACTAATAGAATGGTGGTCACTTTGCCAAAGTACTCCCCCACAAAAACACTTCAGCCCCTTTCTCTAAATTGTTTCCCAAAGGGAGGTCAGACTTTATTCCTTTCTCCACTCGAGCCATTTGCATATTGACTGAGACAGTTTTCTTGAACACACTGAACAAATTCCTCCCATCCTAGCTGCCAAAACTCTGGCAGTCACAGTCTCGGTTTGGAAAGTTAAAATCCCTGATAATTACAACCGTATCATTATTACAGATATCTGAGATCTCAGACATATTTGCTGCTCAATTTCCCACTGACTACTGCAGGTCTGTAGTACCGTCATATCAAACCGATCATCCAATCTTATTTCTCAGTTCCACTAATATAGCATCTTTGGGCGAACCCCAGGAATATCATCTCTAAGTGCTGCAGTGATGTTTTCACTGATCAAAAACTCCACTTACCCTCCTCTCTTGCCTTCCCTTCTATCCTTCCTGTAGCATCTGTTCCTGGAACATTGAGCTACGAGTCCTGGCCCTCCCTCAGCTGTGTTTCTGTAATTCCAGTGATTTCCCATTACCCTATTCCCATCCATGCCGCGCGTTCATCTGCACAATCTGTCCGGCCTTTCACATCAAAGTAAAAGCAGCTTAATTAATCGGTTTTCCCTCATTGCCTGCCTTGTCGATTGAAATAACTGTTGGAATTCTGTGCCAGCACCAACCTTCAGGCTGTCGGCTGACAGCATCCGCCTCACTGTGGACAACACCCTCTACGTTTCATGGCAATTGCAAACCTACTAATGATACTTTCTGCTTTCACATCCGAGTGATTAATGCCCATAAGGAACAGCAATGGCTCCTGCACAGATCCCATGGGACACCCGCTGTGCAAAAGCTTTCCTTCACAAAATCAACCCTCCACCAATTTTGGATCCAATTTGCCAACTTACCCTGGAACCCATGGGCTCTTTCCTTTTGGACGAATCTTCCATGTGGGACCTTGTCAAAGGCCTTGATGAACTCCTTCTAAACCACAACATTTGCACTGGCCTCATCAATATTTTCAATCGTAATTTCAAAGAAAACTCATCTAATTTCATCAGATAGGAATTTCCTCTACTAAATCCATGCTGAATATCACTAATCGATTCCTGCCGTTCCAATTATTGTTTCAACCTTTCTGTCAGAATTATTTCTATTAATTTCCCTCCCCCTGCTGTCAGACTATCTGCTCTGCGGTTACCAGGCCTATCCCTGCTGCCCTTCTTGAACAAACGAACCACATTAGCTATCCTCCAGTCATTCGACACTTTCCCTGTGGCTAGCAAAGTATTAAATATATCCACCAGGGTCCCATCAATCTCCTCCCTTACCTCCCATACCTTCCTGGGATACATTTCATTGGACACTGGGGAATTCTCCACCTTTATACGTGTGAAAACATTTACTACCTCCACCTTATTGATCTTAACGTGTTTTCGAACCTCACCATCTGAACTGAAATCCCTGGCTACAATGTCTTTCTCCTGTGTGAATACAGATGGGAAGTATTTATTGAAGACCTAACCTACTTCTTCTGGTTCCATGTGCAGATTTTCCCTTTGGTTTCTAACAGACCTCACACTTTCCTCAGTAATCCTCTTATTCTAACTATACTGATAAAGTACATTGTGGCTTTTTCCTTACTAGTATCTGACAAAGATATTTCATGGCCATTGTGTGTCCGTCATTTCTAAGTACCCCTTGCACTCGCTATACTTCTGAATGGCTTCACCTGATATTATTGAACTGTGTTTTCTTTAGCAAATTCACGATATCGCTTGATCAGTATTCGCTGGACAAGCTGCCTTTACTATTCCCTCGTCAGGAAAACATTAGCCCTGAATTTTCACTGTATCACTTTAACATACTCCCACTTTCCAAACACGGACACCCTGCAGATAGCCCTCTCAGAATATGTTTGCCAGGTCCTCTCTAATGATGGTGATATTGATAGGAGACTCATTTTGAGGAGGACAGATGGGAGATTGTGTAGCTGCAGAAGAGACCCCAGGATGACGTCCTGCCTCCCAGGTACCAGGGTCAAGGATGCCTCTGAGTCATTACTGAATATTCTGAAGAGGAGGGTGAACAGAGGCCTTTGTGCAGATCGATCCACATGACATAGGTGGACAAAGGGAAGGGATCCTTTGAAATGAGTATTCTGCATGAGGTAAGAGGTTACAAAGCAGGACCTCAAGGGTAGTAATCTTCAGATTACTCCCAGTGCCACGTGCCAGTGAGAATAGACAGAGAAAGATAGGCCGGGTGAATGTGTGGTAGAGGAGCTGGTGGAGGGGGCAGGGTTTTCAGTTCTTGGATCATTTGGATCTCTTCTGAGGTAGAGGTGACCTGGACAGTGGAGACAAGTTGGAACTGAACTAGAGTGACACCAGTATCACTGCGGCGAGATTTGCTAGTGTTACTCTGGAATGTTTAAACTCGTTTAGCAGGAGATTGGGACTCTGAATAAGAGAGGGACCATCGAAAAGTCAGCGGAAAATACATCAGCTATTGAGAACAAGTTTACTCTGCAAGATATCCAGGGGGACAGTCAGCGTAGGGGAAAGACTTCTGGTTTAAAGTTAATTTATTCCAA
Organism: Chiloscyllium plagiosum; assembly: GCF_004010195.1. Taxonomy (NCBI): domain Eukaryota; kingdom Metazoa; phylum Chordata; class Chondrichthyes; order Orectolobiformes; family Hemiscylliidae; genus Chiloscyllium; species Chiloscyllium plagiosum. The sequence goes on from NW_025209720.1 coordinate 9,406, forward strand.
CGGTTGAGTCCTGACGGGTCAGGCAGACAAGCTCAGAGCATGGATTGGTTGTGGGGTCTGGGAAATTATAGCCATAACGGAAAATTGGCTGAGAGAAGGGCAGGACAAGTAGTTCAATGTTCCAGAACACAGAAGCTACAAGAGTGACAGTAGGACAAGTGAGTCATGAGGGGGAGTTGTCCTTTTGATAAGGGATGACATTGCAAGAGTGCTCAGAGAACTACCTGAGGAAGGAGCAGCGCTCCAAAAGCTAATGTGCTTCCAATTAAACCTGTTGGACTATAACCTGGTGTTGTGTGATTTTTAACTTTGTGGTCAGAGGAGACACTCTTAAGGGGTCATCAAATGAGGCCACATGGTTAAAACGTAGAAACAAGAAGGTGGTGGTCACTCTGTTGCGACTGCATTATACACCCTCAAATAGCCAGCCAGTACTAGATGAGCAGATGTAGAGATAGATTGGAGATAACAGTCGGAACAATAGAGTAGTATTGGTTGGAGATTTTAATTTTCCCAGTATTGATTGGTCAACCCAGAGAGTAAAAGACCTGTACGGAGTGCACTTTGTCAAATGTGTCCAAGAAAGTTTGCTAAATCAAGATGTAACTCTAACAAGGCCTAACTCTACTCAGACGGGTGCAACGCTGGACCTCTTCTCAGAAAACGATGTCAGGCAAGTGACTGAAGTGTCAGTCAGAGAGCACTTTGGGTCCAGTGACCGCAACTGTCTTAGTTTTAACATAGTTATGGAAAAAGATCAGACAGGTCCACAGATTAAGGTGTGAAATGGCAGCAGGGCCAGGTTTGGGGCCATTAGGCAGGATTTAGCAGAGGTCGATTGGGTGAATTAAAAATCAAACAACACCAGGTTATAGTCCAATAGGTTTACTTCAAAGCAGTTGCCTTCAAAGCGCAGGTGATCATTCTAAAAGATGAAAGGCAAAATCTAAATTTGTTTGATATTACATTCCATGACTCTGCCATCCTGTTGCGATAAATTATGTGCCTTATGATTGTGCTCCACAACCACCTGATGAAGAAGCGGTGCTCCGAAACCTAGTGCCTCCAAATAGACTAGTTGGACTGTAAGTTGGTGTTGTGTGATTTTTAAAATTGTCCATCCCAGTCCAACACTGGCTCCTCCACGTCATGCTACCATCAACTGGGTGAGTCTGTTTGAAGGAAATGGAATGACTGGCAAATAGGCGGCGCTTATAAGTGTAATATTAAGAATCCAGGGCCAATATGCCCCTGTTAGGGTGAAATCAAAAGCTGGCAGGTTACGGGATCCCTGGCTGATGTGGGATATTGAGGTTCTGGTGTGGAAAATCAAGATAACATACATTGGATTTAAGCTTTCCGTATCTGCTTCACCTACCTCACCAGACTGATAGACACAATCAATCTGTGGAGACCCTACAATCCTCTCAGGTCCCTGCAGCATTCCGAACTGTCGAAACCGCTCCAATGTCAGTGATTCTCCCAATTCGGTCCCTATAAGACTCTCTATCGATGTGACATCCACCCGTCGCCTGCACACACCCTGTCAATTTAAGCTCCTCAAGTCTCTCCATCCATCCACCCATCTCCATAAACTTGTCCAGCTCTTACACTCCTATCTGTGCAAACGGCAGCCTCTCCTATAACCCTCCCCACTTAGACCAAACTGGAGGAGGTCACTCATGCTGCATTATCTGCGAAACTGTCTCCAACCAAAATTACTATTCTTATCTCTTGGAAAATCTGTCCGCTTCCACATACTCCATGTCTAAATAACCTGCAGTACCTAGACCTTCCTGTATCTATAAACATCTACAGTCATGACTACCCTCCATATGTCTATTTGTTCGTCCAGTCTGTACAACTGTCTTTATCTCTGTCATCTGCTCCATTCCCTAAACAATCCATGTCTGTGTAAACCTCTCCAACCTAGCAATATCCTTATCCCTGCAAAGTGCTCCATCTTCCCAACATACCTATCTCCATGAAACCCCAATGGGCCATCCAGCTCTCCACATTTCTGTAACCTCCTGTGGCTTTATGGCCTTCCCTTCCTGTGAAACTCCCTCCAGTCCCCTCAACCCTCCCGGAATGGGTCATCTTCTCCAGATCAGACCATTGCAGTCTCTGTAAACACCGATACCCCTCGCAACCATTCCTATTTGTGTCTTTTCATTCAGATCACATCCTCTCCAGCTTTCTGAAACCTCTGCCTGCCATTGTAAACCTCCTATTTAGAACATGGAACAGTACCGCCCAGTACAGGCCCTTCAGCCCTTGATGTTGTGCTGACCTTTTATCATACTCTAACCTGCGAAGGTTTTCTGCAAATCCTCCAGTCGTGAACCTTCCCTATTTGGTAAATTCCACCAGTCCCTGCAACACTCAGACTGTGAACTTTCTGCAAGACCCTACAATCCTCCTTAGCTCTGAGACCTCCTTTGTGAGCATCAACCCTCAAAATTACCGAAGCCTACTTTGGTCACTGCAATGTTCCTTATATCTGCAAAACACTCCAGTCCTAATATCTCTCTCTTTCTCTGTAACATCCACTTTTTTCCAGTGCCTTTCAGGGGAACACTGTCGAGGATGGAAGATTTGTAGAGTCCAGTCCATGTTACAGAGGTAGGAAGGGCTGCCGAACCTGGAGGATAGTACTAACGTAGGAAGGGACGTGGATCCTGCAGGAGGTTCGAGGTAGCGGGATTCATAGAACCTGTAGGGCGGGACTGAGAATGCGTTGTGGAACGTGAAGGATGTTACCATTTGAACTACAGATCTTTTGTCTGCACCATTGGACTGATTATGATGTCCTAATTCTGGAGATCTTTCCCAGAATTGATGTGCACAGCTTCAGATTGTCAGTCTGGGAGATGTGAGTTCAGATGTGAATCTATTTGCCCATTCTGTCTGTGTGCCTGATATTGACCTGGTGCTGCTCTGGTAGAAAGCACTCTCCGTGCATTTGGTAACCTCCAGATCTACAGGACTGACCAGGGCTCACCTCATCAAGGTCTTCATTTGGAATGTTCTTTATTTTAATATTTTTAAATGGCAGTTATGTGAGATGCGGGTATTTAGGAGTTCAATTTTGAGAGAATTAAACATTTACCTTTGACTCTGACCCATGCAATGGAGTTCCGTGGATACTGTTGTTGTCTGCAGACTGTCACTCAGAGGAGTGTGCAACCCTGGAATCCGAGTGCAGATGATCATTGCTTGGGAGAGTGTGAATTTCCCAGTTTATGTTGGCTGGGACACAGTGTTCCTAGAGAATGTACAACTGTGTAAATATCTCACAGACTGGTTAAGAGCTGAGTGCATTGGGCCCTGAGCACCAGGTGCTGGGAAGCCTCTTGCTGTTTGTATGTGGGGCTTGGCACCAGACTGGGTGAGAGCAGCTCCCTGACTAAATAACAGTCATGGAGCTTGGGATCCTCCTGCTATGTTTGACCTTGGGCCCTATCGTTATCTCGCTCTCATGTGTGAGCGTGTCATGTTCTCCAGTCCTGACAATGTCCACTCCCTGTAAAACCTTCCAGCCGTTGAATATCTCCGTTCTCTCTCACTCTCTCCAGCCCTTCCAAACTGGCCTTCATCTCGTATCTCCTGCAGCCCCAAATGACCTTCTTCATCTCGTATCTCCTGCAGCCCCAAATGACCTTGCTCTTTGTTATCACATTGCATTCTTTTGAGCTGTGTGGGAACACATCTAGGCTACTGAAAGAAATTGAGAACGCCTCTCTTCTCCATTTTTGTCAAACAGAGTCTCCTTGTTTGTCTCTCTCCCATAAGGAGAAGGAACCGTCCTTTCAGCATCCATACTGCCCATTCCCCTGAGGATCTGTACATTCTAATGAGGACAACTGTCCTCCCGACGACTCTCAGTGGCACAGTACCAATGTTTTCTATTTTCTGCAACCACTTCCTTTCCCTCTATCCCTCCCTCATTCTGAAACCTGCCCCAATTTGGACAGTGCTCCAAACCAATAATTACTCAGAATTCTCCAACTTCCCTTCCTCTACAAACTCTTCACATTCCTACAATCCTCCTTGTCTGTGTGAACCTCTCCAGCTTCTCCAGTCCATCCAAAATATTGCATCTCCTACAGCCCTCACCATCTTCCAGTCACTACATTTCTCCAAGCCTCCGGAAATCACTCCAGCATTTTAAGATCTGCCTATTTATGCAAGGTCCTGCAATTCCCCAAAACATGCCCCATGTGGAGCTTTCACCAGAGACCACTACCCACCATATCTCTGTAATCCCGTGCTATTCACTCTATCTCAGTTCCCGGCTTCAGTCCCGACAACCCTACTTCCATGTACAACATCATCAAGTCCGTGCAATCCTCCCGATCTGTGGAACCACCAGCAGATTTTGTAACTCTCTCATGACCTCTGACTGCCTAAAGCGATTTTAAACTTCCGCAATTAGATAACATCTCCAGTCTCCATGCCCCTGCCGATCATGTTGAGCTGCTCCAACCCTCTCAATCTTTCCTGCCTATGTCCATCATTAAGTTGATACAACTCTTTTCATGTCTATACTGTCCTGCAGAGCCTAAAATCCTCCCAGTTGTTGTGAATTCTGCCTATCACTAGTATAGTCCCTATCTGTGTGAATGCCTCCAGTTACTACAACCCTTTTACTGTTTGGCGTCCACCAGACCCTTAAGCCATCGCTATCTGTATAACCTTCTTCAGGTCATGATTCACAAACTGGCTTGAGTGTTTGTGGAGGTAGAAATGTGATAGGTCAAGGTGAAGGGTGGAAGGTATAGGGGGATGTCAGGGGTAGGTTCTTTACCCAGAGAGTGGTGGGGGTAAGGAATGCGCTGCCTGTGGGAGTGGCAGTGTCAGAATCATTGGTGACCTTTAAGCGGCAATTGGATGGGTACATGGATGGGTGCTGAAGCTAGGATAAATGTTCAACACAACATCGTGGGCCGAAGGGCCTGTTCTGTGCTGTATTGTTCTATGTTCTATAGAGCGTGTTCAAGCAGGGTTGCTGCTCAAACTGTAGGCCTGTGACCACCGGTGTGGCATGGGGTTCGCTGCTGGGTCATTGTTGTGCATCATTTATATAAACGGCTTGGATGAGAATAGAGGAGTCATTGTTAGCAAGTTTGTGAGTGAGACTGATGTTCAACACAACATCGTGGGCCGAAGGGCATGCTCTGTGCTGTATTGTTCTATGTTCTATAGAGCGTGTTCAATCAGGGTTGCTGCTCAAACTGTAGGCCTGTGACCACCGGTGCGGCATGGGGTTCGCTGCTGGGTCATTGTTGTGCATCATTTATATAAACGGCTTGGATGAGAATAGAGGAGTCATTGTTAGCAAGTTTGTGAGTGAGACTGAAATTGGTAATAAAGTGGACAGTGACGAGGGTCACCTAAGAGTTCAACGGAATCAACAGTACTGCTGGGCCAGTGAGTTTAGGAATGGCAGGTAGACAAGTACACGACGTTGCATTTTGTGAAGGCAAACCGGGGTTGGATTTGTACAGTTAATGTTCGGGCCCTGGGTAATGTTGTCAAACAGAAACCCAGGGATGCAGTTGCACAGTTCTTTGAATGTGGCGTCACAGGTAAACATGCTGGTGAAGCAGGCATTTGGGATAGTTACCTTCTTTGGTCAAGCATTGAGAGTAGGAGTTAGGATCCCATGTGGTGTCTGTACAGGACATTAGTGAGGCCACCATAAAACTATTGTTGGATATGTGAAAAACTCAACTGGTTCACTTATGTCCTTGAGGGAAGGACATCAGACATTCTTATGTGCTTTGGCTCACATGTGACTCCAGACTCACAGCAATATGGCTGACTCTGAGTTGCCTCTGGGCAATTAGCAGTGGGGTAATTTATGCTGATCCAACTGGTGACGCCCACATCCCATGAATGAATAAATAAAAATACATACTTCCGTTGCTACCCCTGCAAACACCTACAGCTGCAGCAATTCGTATTGGATTTGGAACAGCGTTCAGGCCCTTGCCCCTTTCTGTAACAATCTCACCATCTCCAGCACCTTCAGCTCTCCCTGTTCATATCATCTGATTAAATCCTGACAATGTTTCCTCTTCGTAGTGCACTCCTCCTGCAAGTAGACGCCTAGTGATCCCTTTGACAAATACCTCCACATTTCTAAAGCATTGTTAGGCTTTCTTTTGTCTTCTCAGCAACGATTAATCAAATCTGGTAAATCCTGTGAATTATTGGGCCAAGACCGTTCAAAGTGGGGAGGAGCATTGGGAAGGGGTCGAGCACCTCAAGACTTACTGTGGGGGAAAAAGGGAATCCAGGATAAAACAGCATAAGGAGCGCGCTGCCACACCAACGCCACACCCAAATCCTTTCCACGGCCACCTTCTGCCCCAAGTGTAACAGATTCTGTGGAAAGTCACATCGGTCTGTACAGCCACCGACAGACTCCCCCTGAGAGTGGAGGAGAGTCAGCCTCATCTGTGACCCACCTCTAATGAGATGGTGAGATAGGAACTTTGAATCCCCTGTCAATTATCATAGTTCCCTTTTATAAATTCCAATAATTCCCTGTTCATGTAGTGTCTAACAATGTGATTGTGTAAAGGGGCCTTTACATTCCCCTTCCACTACTGCGTTTTGACCCTTACTACCCAGAATTTGGATTCATACTCCCTCATATTCTCAGGCCACGTATTTTCTTGGTAATCCCAATGTTATCCTGAACGATGAGAGATCCCCATCCTGCTTCCCGTTCTGCCTGCATTTCCACAATGTTTTGTAGCCGTGAACATTGATGTCCCACATTTCTGTTCACCCTGTGACCACGCCTCCATGATGGCGATCAGAAAGAACTCACAGCCACACGAGCATATCCCTTACTGCAGATCGATTGTGCATTCAAATTAAGAGACAGTAATTTCCTTTTTCACCACAATTTCCTGTCACAAACCTAATTGCTGATGCACAATTTCAGTTAAATTCAGTCTCTTCCTGTTGCTTTCTGTTTATCCTCAGCAATGTCCCCAAGTTTCAATATTTCAACCTTTCTCTGTGGACTTGGGAAGTTCCTTTCAGCTGAGCCGTGTCCCTCCTCTTCAGTGTCAGTTTAAAGCACTCTGCATAAAGCTGGACATATGATTGACCAGGCCACTGGTCCCAGCACTGTACCATCCCATTACAATAGCTGACTCCTCCCTGAGTACTGGCATAGAACTCATAGAATCAGAACCACTTCTTCTAACACCATGGTTTGATCCAGACACCTTCCTGCACTCTGGTGATGTCATTCAGTATCTCTCCTAGCGGTATCCCTCACTGTGTGGGTCTAATTGCTGCCTCTGTCAGTGCCTCTCACTCTTGGAGCTACTCCAGATCCTGAGCTAACAGAATTATCCACTCAGAGGGACATAACCTCACAGGCCAGGGATGGAGACTGGGATTTTAGAGATCTCTACTGGACTCAGTACTACTCGACATGAGTTATCCTCACGGCATTCCCATTCCCATTCCCATAAATTCCCATTCTTTCTATTTCTGTCTCATGCAGGTAATCAGGATGCTCCTAACTCCTGTCTCGTCCATCACCACATAGAAGACGCTTGGTCAGCCAGGGAAAGAGGGAGAGGGAGATCTGGAGCCTTCAATAAATTTTGCAGCCTGTAAGGTCACTCACAGTAAACAGCACAGCGAGGGGTTAGTGGTCTTCCATATTCAAACCAGGAAGACATGACAAAGATACACTGCTGGGCAAGGAGCATCTACATTCTAGACTTCATTCCCAACATCTCGTGAGGGTTCTGCTTTCAAATCCGCGGTAGTCGTCCTCACTGAGACATCTCTGTCTCTCTCACTCACTCTCTCTGACCCCCTCACTCCCAATCTCTTTCTCACTCTCATCCCCTTACTCACATGGTCTC
>NW_025209721.1:0-9724 GCF_004010195.1 Chiloscyllium plagiosum
TAAGAAAGCACATGGTGTTTTGGCTATCATCAACAGGAGGATTGAGTTTAAGAGCTGTGAGCTTTTGCTACAGCTCTACAAGTCCCCGGTGAAACCACACTTGGAATATTGTGTCCAGTTCTGGTCGCCCTACTGTAGGAAAGATACAGAGGCTTTGGAGAGAATGCAAAGAAGGTTTACCAGGATGCTGCCTGGACTGGAGGGCTTGCCTTATGAAGAAAGGTTGAATAACCTCAGACTTTTCTCTTTGAAGAGAAGGAGGAAAAGAGGAGACCTGATTGATGTATGCAAGATAATGAGTGCAATAGATAGAATCAATAGCCAGAGACTTTTCAACCAGGATTGACTGGTACAAGGAGTCATAGTTTGAAGATATTAGGAGGAAGGTATAAAGGAGACGTCAGAGGTAAGTTCTTTATGCAAAGAGTTGTGAATGCATGGAATGCGTTACCAGCGGTAGTGGTGGAAGCAGAGTCATTAGGGACATTTAAGCGACTGCTGGACATGCACATGGATAGCAGTGAGTTGAGGGGTGCATAGGTTTAGTTATTATATTTTACATTAGGAATAAACCTCCGCACAACATAGTTGGCCAAAGGACCTGTTCTGTGCTGTACTTTTCTATCTTCTATATTATATGAATTGTGGTGTTGACATTTTTCTCAGAATAATGCTTCTACTTTCTGAACAGTTAGTATATTATAGTTGTTTACAGTCCTGTGAATCACTTTTACTTTATGAAATGCACTGTAAATATGAGTTACTGTAACTATATAATTCCAAACTTGTTGATGCCTTTAATTCTTCTCAAGGAATTTAGGAATAGGGGAATTTAACCTTGATTATTTACTGTCTCACATCATCAGCAATGGAATTACCAATTATTACAACAGGACATAATTAAGGCTTGACTTGGATATAGTATCAGAAGGTATAGAATTTCTGTTGGTAGAATTGAAGAATCACAAAGGAAAAAAATATCCTGATGGAAGTTTTGTACAGATCCTTAGCAGTAGGCAGGATGTGTGGCAGAAGACAAATGCAGGAGTAGAAAAGATATGTAAGAAGGGGACTATTACAATGATATGGGGCACTTCAATATTCAGGTGACTGGGAAAAATAGATTGGTAGTAGATCTCAAGAGAAGGGATTCAGGGAATGTCTACAAAATGGTTTTGTTGGAGCTGTTTGTGGTTCCATAGCAGCCCACCAGGGAAAGGCAGTTCTGGATTTGGTGATGTGTAATGAGGCAGACTTGATTAGGGAGCTTAAGGTGGAGGAACACCTAGGAGGCAGTGATCACAATATAATAGAATTCACCTGCAGTTTGAGAAGAAGAAGATTGAACCAGATGTAATGGTATTATAATTGAGTAAAAGTAATCATAAACACATGAGGGAGGAGCTCAAGAGTTGATTGGGAGGGGAGCCTAGCAGGGAAGATAGTGAAGCAACAAGAGCAGGAGTTTGTGGAAGTAATTTGGGGTCACCGCATTCATTCCAAGGAAGAAGAAACATATGAAGGCAACCATGACTGACAAAGGAAGTCAAAGACAGCATAACAGCAAAGGAAAAAGTGTACAGTGTGGTGAAGATTTATGGGAAGCCACAGAATTGAGGAACCTTTATAAAACCAGCAGAGGATAACTAAAAAAGCAATAAAGGGGGAGAAGATGAAATATGAAGGTAAGCTAGCTTTAAATATGAAATAATATTGCAAGATTTTAAAAAAAATATATAAAAGGCAAGAGAGAAGCAGGGGTGTATATTGGATAGCTAGAAAATGAGGCTAGAGAAGTAGTAATGGGGAAAAGAAAAATGGCAGGGGAATTGAATGGGTAATTTGTTTCAGTCTTCACGGTGGAAGATACCAGAACTGCAAAAGAGTAAAAGGGCAGAGGTGAATGCAATGGCAGTAACTAAGGAGAAGCTGCTGGGGAAGCTGATAGGTCTGAAGGTGGATAAATCACCTGAACCAGGTGGACTACACCCCAGGGTACTGAAGGAGATAGCGGAAGAGATTGTTGAGGCATTGGTGATGATTTTTCAGGAATCACTGGAATCAGGAAGGGTCCCAGAGCACTGGAAAATAGCTAATGTAACGCTCCTGCTGAAAAGTGAAGGAGGCAGAAGACAGGTAATTATCAATTGGATAGCCTAACCTCAGACTTCACTAAGACTTTAGAATTCATGATTAAGGATGAGATTGCAGTGTACCTATAAGTGTCATTTTTAAATTCACTCACAGGATTTGCACGTCACTGACTAGGCCAGCATTTATTGCCCATTCCTAACCGCCCAGAGGTCAGTTATGAATCAACCACATTGCTGTGGTTCTGGAGTCACATGGTAGGCCAGACCAGATGGATGATGGTAAATTTCATTCCCTAAATGGCATCAGTGAACCAGATGGTTTCTTCCCCTGACAATCATACCATGGTCATCATGAGACTTTTAATTTCAAATCCTTATTGAAATCAAATTTCACCATCTGCACTGGTAGGATTTGAACCTAGGTCCCCAAAACATTATCTAGGTGTCTGGATTAGTAGTATAGTGACAATAACACTAGGTCATCACCTCTCCCTTGTGGAAGTGCACAAAATAGGACTGAGTCAACATAGCTTCACCAAGGAGTGGTCATGCCTGACAAATCTGTTAGAATTCTTTGAGGAGGTAGCAAACAAGTTAGTCAAAGGAGAGCCAATGGATGTAATCTATTTGGATTTCTAAAAGGCCTCTGACAAGGTGACACATGGAAAGCCATTAAATAAGATAAGAGCCCATAGTGTACGGGACAAGGATAGAGGATTAACTATCTGGCAGAAGGCACAGAGTAGGGATAAAGGGATCTTTTTCAAGATGGCAAGCGGCAACTAATGGAGTTCCACAAGAGTCAATGTTGGGACCACAACTATTCACGTTATGTATTAATGATCTGGATGAAGAAACTTAAGCATGGTTGCTAAGTTTTCAAATAACATAAAGATGGTAAAGAGGCAGATAGTGGTGAGGAAGCAGGGAGACTGCAGCAGAACTTGGACAGGCTAAGAGATTGGGCAAATAAGAGGTAGATAGAATACAATGTGAGAAAATGTGAGGCAATGCATTTTGATAGAAAGAATAGAGGTAGAGACTATTTTATAAATGAGGAAAGGCTCAGAAATCTGAAGCACAAAGGGAAAGAGAAATCCCAGTTCAGAGTTCTCTTAAGGTTAACAATTAGGTTCAGTGGGCAGTTAGGAAGGCAAATGCAATGTTAGCATTCATTTTGAGAAGACAAATCCAGAATACAGGATATGTTGTTTATATGGTATAGGCTCTAGTCAGACCACATTTGGAAAGTAATGAACAGTTTTGGGCCCTATATCTAAGGAAGGATGTGCTGGAGGCTTGCAAGAAGGTCCTGAGAAGAAGAGCTTCTTCTGAGTATCATTTGTGGACTCTGGGCCTGGATTCAATGGAATTTAGAAGGATGAAAGAGATTTGATGTAAATTTATATATACTGAGAGGCCTGGATACTGTGGACGCAGAGAAGATGTTTCCGCTAGTAGGAGAACTAGGAACCAAGTTCACAGCTTCCCTCTGAAGGGACAATCCTTTAGAACTAAAATGAGGAGGAATTCCTTCAGCCAGAGGGTGGTGACTCTGTTGACTCATTGTCACGAAAGACTGTAGAGGTCAAGTCATTAAATGTATTTCAGACAGAGATAAATGAGTTCTTGATGATTAACGGGATCAAAAAATATGGGGAGAAGGCAAGAGTATTAGGTTGAGAAACATATCAGCCACAATAAAATGGTGGAGCAAACTCAATGGGCCGAATGGCCTAATTTTCCTCCCATATTTTATGGTCATATGGACCAACATTTGCTGAAAGTCTGGCTACAACATGCAATTGGTAACCCAAACATTCATGCTCATCACGATTTGTGCCATTAGAGAATATTGTCAATTCAGTATTTACAACCAGTGCTCAAGTCAATGCCCCTCCTGCTGCTGCCCAACTTTGAGATGTGAGGAAGCATCTATGCTTCAAGGAGAATTAGAAAGGCTGAGTTCTCAGGCATGTGAATTTTGAGGGTCAAATGCATGACCATCATGACCCAACTGTAGTTGTTGCATAGAAAGGCAGAAGTTTCCCTGACGGTTGAGATGTGTACATCACAAGTTCTCTCAAGTTTGAGCAATGTGCTATTGATCAGATAATTTATGAAAATTATTTCAAAGTATCAGAACTTCTGTGAATTGCTTTGAGATGACCAGTTTTCATAAAAAGTGCTGTATAAATACAAGTTATTTTCTTTCTTTATTCCCAGACCTGTATGTGAAATTATATGTCATAAATATTTCAACACAAAAGCGAACATTTAAGAAAAAAACTCGGGTCTGCAGACATGATCGGGAACCATCATTTAATGAGACATTTCGCTTTAGCCTTAACCCAGCTGGACACTCCCTCCAGGTACTGTTATATAGCTGATATCACAAAGTTTACTTTCTACTGTTCAGGCATTGTTCAAATTTGTGTTAATATTCCTTACTATTTCCAGAAGAACAGTGCGTTTTTAGTCCTCTCAGTTCTTCCTGCAGTCGGAAAGCATAACTACAAAATCTGCTTCATGGCACTTGATTATTAAAAAAAACTACCATGAAATATCAAAGTGCTAAATGACCAAAATTGAATTGGATAGGAAAAAAAGAAGTGAATTAAGATCTAATGTTTAGGTGACACCAAACATAACTCCTAAAGGTTAGATGAAGAAGGACCAAGAAAATTGAATCATCGCCATGGGAATAACTTACTAATGAGTATGATTGCTTAGGAAATTCTGTATCACTGGTCCTGGGTTCTGCATTTCTTGAGGGAAGTATTCATAGAGTCTTTAAAATGTTTCCTTTGACTTCCTCTTATTTGAGTGCCTTCCTGAAGCTGGGCAAAGACCATTTGGTTTCCTAGTCATCCTAAGCATGTGGCCAGCACAGCGGATTTGGTTTCAGATGATCATGGCCTCTGGCTGGTGCTAATGGCTGCTTCAAGGACACTGATGTTAGTATACCTGTCCTCCCAGCTGATACAGAGAATCTGTCTCAAACAATGTTAATGATACTTCCAAAGGGTCTTGTGGTGGTGTTTCTATATTGTCCAAGTTTCAGAGCCATATTGAAGAGTTGGAAGGATGACTGCTTTATTTACAAAAGTCTTGGTATCAGCATAGATGACACGTGATCGAAGATTGTCGTCCTTAGGCATCCGAAGGCGGTGCTCACAGATTGGACATGAGCTTCAATGTCAACATTAGACTTAAATGCAGAGTAGCTTCCCAGGTAGGGGAAATGTTCCATGTTTAGGAGGATTTCTACATTGATCTTAATGGAGGAACGGACCGGAACCTGATATGGAATGGGTTGGTAAAGGATTTAAGTCTTTTTGACATTGGGATTGAGACTAATTTTTTAATCCCAATAGACTGAGTTAAAAGCCTCTCGGTTAGACCACTGAAGGCCATGCAGGGTGTTTGTAGTTGTTCGTGACATTTCTCTTGTAGTTGCCAACTGGTGAAAAGCATGTCCATTGTTCCATTGTTTGGTCAGAACCCACATTGACTTTCAGGAAGGCTTTCCTCAGAGAGGTGCTTGGCAAGGATTTAGCAATGATCTTTTAGAGGGAATTAGGAGATTTATGGAAACGTGTCCTTGTCAACAATTGCACCATATTTTATGAGTTCTTTAAAATGTTCTCTTCATCAGAGGTTGATGTTTTCTCTGTCTCTCAAAAGGGTCCATCCTTACTCCACATTTATTTGAGGCCAAGGGTGTTGGGTTTGTATATTGCTTTGGGGACATTGAAGTAACCCCAGGTGCTATGCTTGTCAGCAAGGAGTTGCAACGTCTTAGCTTTCTCACCCAGCATTGGTTCTTGATTTCCCTAGCACTTCTTTGCTGTTGGATGAGTTCAAAAGGAACAGAATAAGAAGAAAGGCAAAGTCAGTTAGGATCTAGTGTTTAGGTGACACCAAACCTAACTCCTTTAGGTGAGATGAGAGAGGACCAAGAAAATTGAATGAATGTCACATTGCCAATGCTCTGGAAACAATAAGGAGGAGGCAGTAAGCTGACTGCTAATTGCTATTCCTATAATTTATTTGCTATTGCTTTCCTCTCCCTGATGGTCACCCATAAGCCAAAAGGACTTGCAAAACAGGATGTAGGAGAACCCTAAAATATTTTATAAATACATTAAAAGGAAGAGGTTAGCCAATCAAAGAGCTGGCCCATTAGAGAACAAGGGGGCAATCTTTGTGCAAAACCACAGGATATTGGAAAGGTCTGTTTGGTCTTCACTCTAGAAAAAGAAAGCTTAGGTACAGAATTCAGGAAAACGGACTATGAGGAACTTGCACAGTTTGGCATAAGAAGTGGGGAGGTATTGAAGGCTCTGATATGCTTAAAAATGGACAAATTTCCTGACCCAGATGAATTGCATCCCAGGCTGCTGCAGGAGGTGAGACAAGAAATTTAAGGGTCTGCCACAAATTTTAAGTTCCTCTTTGGCCACAGGAAATGTGCCAAAAGACTGAAGAAAGCAAATGTGGTTCCACTTTTCAAGAAGAGTGGGAGAGATGAACCAGGAAGTTACCTACCAGTGAGTCTCACATCAGTGGTAGGGAAACTATCGGACAAAATCTGAAGTGAATTAATACCCACTTGGAAAAGTATGAGTTAATTAGGGATAGTCAGCATGGCTTTGTCAGAGGTAGCTCATGCCTAACAAATTTGTTGGAGTTTTTCAAAAACATAATCAAGTGTGTGGATGAGTAGTTAAATGGATTTTACCAAAGCTTTTGCTAAGGTACCCCCTTCTGGTTGAGAAGGTTAAAGCACCTGGAATTCAGGAAAATGTGGTGAGATAGTTCAGAAACTGGCTTCGTCATAAGACAGAAAGAGTATTCATAGAAGGCTGTCCAAATGCCTGGAGGTCAGTATCCAGCAGTGTACCATAAGGATCAGTACTGGGACTCTTATTGTTTGTTATATTTATAAATGATATAGTTGAAAATATAGGGGGGATGCTAAACAAACCTGCAGACAACACCAAGATTAGAAGGGCAATTAATTGTGAAGAAGATGGTTATACATTTCAGAAAGATATAAAGGGGTTGGTCATATGGGTAGAGCAGAGGCAGATGAGTTTTAACCTTGATAAGTGCAAGGTGATGCACTTTGAAAGAAACAATAAGATGAGGGAGCATTTAATAAATGATAGAACACTGGGTAGCTCAGACAAACAGAGGGACCTTGGGGTAATTAATCACGGATCTCTGAAATTGGCACAGCACTTGAATAAGACAGTTAAGAAGGCATTTGGGGAACTTGCTTTCATTTGTCATAGCATAGAGTATATAAGCAAGGAAATAATGTTGAAGTTGTACAGTGCATTGGTTAGGCCACAGCTGGGCTACTGTGTGCAGTTCTAGTCACCACTCTACAGGATAGCAGTAGAGGGGGTACAGAGCAGGTTCACCAGGATGTTTCCTGAGATGGAGTAACTGAGCAAAAAGGAGAGACGAGACCAGCTAGGATTGTTTTCTTTTGAACAGAGAAAGCTGAGGAGGACACATTGTTGAGGTGTATAAGATTATGACAGGGTATAGACAGGGTGAGTAGAGAACAGCTGTCCCCCTAGGTTGAGAGGTCAGTCACAAGGGTAAGGGGCAGGAGATTCAGAGGGAACTTGAGAAAAACCTTTTTCACTCAGGGGGTGGTGGAAATCTGGAATGCACTGCCTAGGAAGGTAGTGGAGGCTGGAAATGTTACAACCTTTAAAAAATATTTGGTTGGGCACTTAAAATATCATAATATTCAAGGATAAGGAACAAATACAGGAAATTGGTATTAGCCGTCTTTAGTGGTAGTTATTGTTGGTGCATGCTCAATGGGACAAAGGACCTTTTCTGCACTATATGAATCTATGAATCTATAAGCAGCTGCTTATTCTACAGAGTATCCACCTTAGCAAACCTGATATGTACATAGCTTTCAGCATTGTGAATTACCTCTGTGCCTCCAGCCAATACTTAAATTCCAATATTTCGCACTGAAACTGCTCAAACTGGCAGCATAGAAAAGGCCTTTTGGCCTTTGCATCCATACCCGTTATAAACAATCACCTAATCATTCTAGTCCCATCTTCCAGAGCGTGGTATGCCTTGACATTACAAGTGCACATCTAAATGAAAGTAGCTATGTAAAAGATGAATTTTTGATCAATGACTCTGTGTTGAGCTTCATTAGAACATGATGTGGAGGAGCTGGTGTTGGACTGGGGTGGACAAGTTAAAAATCACACAACACCCGGTTATAGTCCAACGGCTACCTGATGAAGGAGCAGTGCAATAAAGCTAGTGCTTCCAAATAAACCTGTTGGACTATAACTGGGTGTTGTGCGAATTTTAACTTCATTAGAACAATATAAGATGCTGAAAACAGATCAGTGTGGAAAAGTAAAGTAACAGAATTCCACAGCTTGGGATTTTGCTTACAAGCTAAATGGAGATGTTCTACAAAGAGATTCCCAGTCTGAATTTCATCTGAATTTCAGATCATGATCTCAGTCCTATTGCGTTTAATTTTTTTTTGCCATTATATGGCACTGCTGGGACTGATTCTGGTTATTTTTACCATCTTGTGTGCATATTTTGTTCTTGATTATTTAATTTCTGTCTTTTTATGACTTGCTTCATGGTCCCATTTGTCATTTAATCCTTCTGCACAATTAAAGACCTGCACTTGTACACAACATTCATCTTTCTCTGCATTTCTTCTGGCTTAAAACCGATTATATCACTAACATTTGACAGTAGTGATAAAAGGTGTTATCCCGAAACCTTTGTGAGAGTTACTTGGCCTGACAGGGATCTCACCAACCAGTCATAGAAACAACAGAAAGTCCCTTCATTACTATGGGGTAAACTTTGAGAACATTACCTTCCTTTCAGACACTGCTTAGCCCCTGCAGAGCCTTTCCTAGGATTTATGATGTGGAGGTGCCAGTGTAGGACTGGGGTGGATAACGTTGAAAATCATATGACACTAGATTATAGTCCTGAGATTTTCATCTGTTTCCTAGGATTCAACATCCTGGTGGCAAAAGATTGCCCCATCTCCACTCCCCCCACACACTATGGTTGAAAGTATTACAGTGGTGGAAAGGACGATGGATGAGGACTTGCCATCTGAGGTAGTTTGGGCTGAGGTTAGGAATAGGAAAGGTGAGGTCACCCTGTTAGGAGTCTTTTACAGGCCTCCTAATAGTCCTAGAATCATTGAAGAAAGGATAGGGAAGGTGATTCAGGAGATGAGTGACAGTAATAGGGTGGTTGTTATGGGGGACTTTAACTTTCCTGATATTGATTGGGAAAGCTATAGCTCAAGTTCGTTAGATGGGTCAGTGTTTGTTCAATGTGTGCAGGAGAGTTTCCTGACACAATATGTAGACAGGCCAACAAGAGGTGAGGCCATACTGGATTTGGTTCTGGGTAACGAACCAGGCCAGGTGTTAGAATTAGAGGTAGGTGAGCACTTTGGGGACAGTGACCATAATTCGGTGATTTTTACTCTCATGATGGAGAGGGATAAGTGTGTACTACAGGGCAAGAGTTAAACCTGGGGTCAGGGAAATTATGATGCGGTGAGGCATGACTTAGGATGTGTGGCTTGAAAA
>NW_025209721.1:11696-17312 GCF_004010195.1 Chiloscyllium plagiosum
CTTTTTCCACATATGGAGTCAGCTATTACGAGGGGGCATAGCTTTAAATTAAGGGGGGGTAGATATAGGACTGATGTTAGGGGTAGGTTCTTCACTCAGCGAGTCGTAAGTTCATGGAATGCCCTGCCAGTAGCAGTGGTGGACTCTCCCTCTTTATGGGCATTTAAGCGGGCATTGGATTGGTATATGGAGGATAGTGGGTTAGTATAGGTTAGGTGGGCTTGGATCGGCGCAACATCGAGGGCCAAAGGGCCTGTACTGCGCTGTATTCTTCTATGTTCTATGTTCTATGTTCTATGAAAGCTTCCATCCATTCAAAGAATGACACTATCTTATCACCATCTTACTAAGACAGCATTCCTGACATCACAATTCCCCAGAAATATCATCTCAGGAAGCTCATTTGTTTGAACAAATAACAATAAACCATACCTCTCTTACTCTATATTCTCTTTTATGAAAAATTATCAAATACATGATTACTTGTTGGAGTACTAAAATGCTTGAGAATGATACAAGTTGAAATGGCATAGCAGAGAATGCTGAATCTTTGCTTCCCTCATTTCAATGTTGTACCAGTGTGGTCAAAATTAAGTTTGATACAGCAATAGACTGGTGACCAAATAGATAATGTTCCCACTATTTTCATCAAAATAAAGCTTCTGTAAGACATCCCTTCAAAGATAAAGCCTGGAAAGTCCCAACTAAATTGGAAACCGCAAAACCTGTGAATATATAACATGTTAATACCTTCTGTCATTGAACAGTTAATAATCTGTACCTTGGATACTCCAGTGAGATAGAAATAACCATTTTATTTTCTCCTTTAGATTTTGTTAGTCTCAAATGGTGGGAAGTTCATGAGAAAAACATTGATTGGTGAAGCATACATCTGCCTCGACAAAGTTGATCTAAGGAAGAGAATGGTTAACTGGCACAAGCTGTTTGTCAGCTCAACAGAAAGCCAACGAGGAGCTGCTCCTGGTTTTAACCTGCAAAATTGACATTGTCATTGTGTAGAAAGCAGAAATCCAAATGTTTGATTGTCCTCTTGTACAGCTGCTTTCTTCAAGAAGGCTGTGTCTCAGTCTGTTTGGATTGTCGCTATTATGCCTGACTAAGGTCTAGTATAGTTTGATCTTACATGGCGCAGGTGACAGGTAAAAGAAAGACACCAGGCTGTAATATATTTACGCTGCTCAATGTGTATAAATATAAAGATCAGAAAGTGCTGAGAGAAATAGGATGATGATGGTGCATCAGTTATGGAGTTCAACTGAGACAAAGATCTAATGGAATTAGATCTTTTGTGTGATGTAATGTGATGATCAGTCCTGATGTGTGCAGAAAGTTAATGTAGCTATGCCACACACAGAGTAGTAGCCACTGATTACAGGTGAACATAACAGTATATTGTTCTAATATTCAGTCATGCACACAAACCTACAGTGTTATTGATGGCATGAAATGATTATTATGAGTTGCATTGTGAAAACAAATCTCTGAAATAAAAGTATTTAGGTTTTCACGCTTTACAACAAAACTAGTTGTTGAAGGTGCAAGGCAGGAAATTTGTGAGTTAGAGACAAATGGAACATCTATTTCAAACCCTTTTTCTACTGGGGGTGAATGTAGACTTGTGACATTGAGTACTGGACTTATATTCTTTTGAAAGATTTTTGTGGATTACTGTAATTCTGTGAAATACTCAGGTGAAGGAATTTATGTATGAACCTTATGCAAAAAAAAGGTACTGGTTTATCAATAGGAAGAACACGGAATGTTTTGTATTAATTTGCGGAAACACGCTAAAGTATACAATGGTGTAAATGTTAGGAAGGAAACTTGAAAGTACTTACAAATCATTCTTAAATTTGGCATTTTCTAAGCCATCTATTAAATCCTGCACAGGTTTCTTACTTTCTTTCCGGAATTGCTGTCTTCATTTAAACAATCTATTTGGTAGAGGTGAAAATTTGCTAATCTGCAGATGTGTGGGGTTTAAGTGAATAAATAGCTGGCAGTATATTTCAGAGGCATTCATATACAGCGAAAGTCTATGTTGTTTGTTCCAGTGTATAACAGAAGTGACAATGGAATACTGTAAGTTCTCTAATCATCATTAGTTAACAGCATAATTTTCACATCTAGCTTTACTCTGCTAAAATTACCAATTTTCTTTTCCAGTCATGACTTGTTAATAGTTTTAGAGGGCTTGCTGAGGAAGTGCGCATGTTCAGTTATTTTCTTATTAGTGTAGCCCTAAATATTTAATTGAATTCCATTGTTACTTCATTTTACTGAGTATGCATAATTTCAATACTGTATATATATGTGTGTGTGTGTGTTTATAGTTTGGGTTTGACGGTGGAGGGAGGTTGGGGAGCAAAGAATTAATCCTCAAGATAAATTATGCAGTAAAGAGTTTGGAGTATAGTTCCAAAGTGTGTATGGTCTGTTATATACATATATATACCTAAAATAAGAGTTGCTTAGTTTGACAGTAGGTTCTCTATGCAAAACAGACTCTACAAATTTTGGATGAACTTGTTAAACAAAGAGTGACATGATGTTAAGACTAAGCTGTGAGTAAAAGCACATTGTGTATATGTTTTCTTATCATGTTGCATTCTGATGCAGTGATGTGTACACTGTGGCAGCAGAACGGCTGTGCTGATGCTATATTAAATTTATTCAGTGTAAAAAAATGTGGCTGAGAAATAGATTAACCGTTTACTAGAGGAAACTGTACAGCAGCACATTTCCTTCACAGTCCATCATTCTGGGGATGGTATTCCATTTGCTTGCCTACACAGGCTTTATGTCAAGGTAAAAAAACAAATTGCAACAATAAAACATGATAGGATTTTGTCTAATATGTCACTGACTGCCTGGTTTTAACATTTTCCTGCATATCTTGTGTTATGTGTGCAAGAAATGATGAAAATGTGCCCTGGGTTTCATAAATTTTATGAGTGGGACATTCTAGATCTGACACAATAACAATTTTTTAAATGATTTATGTTGCTTGGTATTAATTTTCAATCCATTCTATATTTACACAAGAAATGTAATTTATAGAAACTATTGACTGAGAAAACAGAAAAAACAGAAACAATGATAGGAGTTTCACAGCATGTCATTCCTATCAGTAACCTTGATTTGGCTTTTGCGTAATTCAAATTAAAATGAATGGCAGGCAGCTGTCTTTATTTCTAGGTGCATGAGACAGGCATCAAGTTCATGTGTACACTGAGATTGTATTTCCTAAAGTAGCTTTAAAAGAATTATTTCCAACTGTGGGAACAAAAATTTAAGCAACTAAATTTAATGATACAAATACATTCTGGTTAACATGAAAGTTGGATTGAAGTGGGGATTGATTTAAAGTAGAAATCTAACTTTGGCTGTCTTTCGTTAAAAATGTCAGACTGATTCAAAAATCTGGAATCTGTGTTTTTAATGCCCCTGGCTTTGATTGTTGAAAATTAGACTTCAATTATTTGCACTTTTGACAAATCTTTATCTTGAAAAATTTGTTAGTGGTGTTGGTTAAAAAAAAACTGTGGGAACTGTATTTGATTACCTTGAAATGCAGCCTAAATTGACGTGCAGAATGGACACTTTTTAATGCCATATTGTTGTACCAATGCTGTTTGCTGTCTGTTTTAGTGAATTCTATGCCCATTAAAACCTACCTGATGGATGAGTGTCCTTATATCTTAAATATGAATAAAACATTTGTCTGATGTGAATAAAGTGGTTCCTTTGTACCATGTAAATATAACTTTTTTTCTACAGCAGATTTTGAACTTTTTTTTGATCTGACATTCAGCATGCAAACGTTAAAAAAAATATACTGGTTGTTTGAAA
Source organism: Chiloscyllium plagiosum (assembly GCF_004010195.1). Classification (NCBI taxonomy): domain Eukaryota; kingdom Metazoa; phylum Chordata; class Chondrichthyes; order Orectolobiformes; family Hemiscylliidae; genus Chiloscyllium; species Chiloscyllium plagiosum. Next base: position 15,570 of record NW_025209721.1, read on the forward strand.
AAAAACATTTAAAATGATGAAAAGCAACATTTAAACATCCACTAAAAGCTGCAGTGTATTAACTGTTCCAGGTGTTCAGTGATGGCGGAATTGCTTGTGTGCTGTCAATCTTTTGGCACCTGTACAGCAAATTTGTTCCTTATGAAAATAAATTGCAGTTGTCCCTGATTTCGAAAAAAAGTCATTTATTACCACGTGTTGAATCCATTTGTAGATGTTGCATGTTTCGTGTGTGACATGTTATCTTTATTTTTAAATCAAGTTGATTATTTTTCACTGTTTCCAGATTCTCTACAAGGAGAAACAATATGAAGGTTGTATAAATAAAATGAACTGTTACACATGATTTCTGTATAAAAAAAGAGCTTGTAAATCTGTCCAGAATGCATTCTATCTATGTAAAGATCATAAAGTCATTGTTTTGTGATTGTACACAGGACGTTTCTTAAAAACACTAGATGCAAATTGTGCTGTATAAAGGTTATTACATTACCCTCATGATTAAATATTGAAAAAACAATGTATTCTCTTCTTCATTTGGTCACACAAGAATTTATTTATTGGGGTAGTTTTATATAAACAGAAGATCCTGAGAATACGCAGAGAAGGTGAGTTGGACTGAATTTTCCTGTGGAAACTGTGAATTTAAGGTCAGCACTGACTCCAGTTCCAAATTCCAGACACAGCTGGGTTTTATTTAAGAAAGGTTGTCAATTAGCAAACTGCGCACGGTCAGAAAGATCACATTTAGAGTGAGACACTGCCCAAATGAATATTGGAGTTTGGGGAATTTGGAGACAGCGTTTGGAAGGAATGCTCTTTCCTTGACTTTTTGGTTCATAGTTTGTAAGGTGTTTTTACAGGATAAATTGATGCCCCGGATCAGAGCCCCAGCACAAAAGAAAAAGTGACATCGCAAGAAAACCATAAGTTCATTGGTTGGTAATAGCTACTAATCTGACTATCTATTTGTAGGTTATTTTGATATTGAAGGCAAATGGGGGAAATATTTACAGGTTACAAACTAAAAGACCAGTAGGAAACTCATAAAAATCAAATTAAGGACCAAGTAAACAAAACAGAGCTGTATAGCTGGGCAATGAGTTTTAACTGCATGATGTGGAAACTAACGGACCTCCCTGTGGTTTGGAGTGACCAAATCTTTAGCAATTTTTGGTTGCTTGAGGAACTCTCACTCAGAGTTCTTGACCAGGGGTCTGGGCTTCAAATACTGTCACATGTCAGGAAGGGGAAGAGTTACTTGGAAGTAATCATAAAACAGGGCTGAGATAGCACGGTTTTGTCAACGGGAGGCCATGCTTGCTAAATCGATTAGAATTCTTAAGATGTAATGATCAAGTTAGACAAAGAAGAGTTAGTGGATTTCCAGAAGGACTTTGAGGAGGACAGAAGGACAGCTCAGGAGGCTGTTACATGAGATGAGAGCCAATAGTGTTAGGGGGCCAGGTACTTGCATGGACAAAGGACTGGCCAACTGGCAGAAGGTAAGGAGTAGGGATAAAGGGGTCTTTTTCAGGATGGCAGCTGGAAATAAGTGGAGTTCAACAAGGGTCAGTGCTGGGACCACAGCAATTCATGTTACACATTAACAATCTAAATGAAGAAACTGAGGACATCATGGCTGAGTTTGCAGATGACACTCTCTTTCTCTCTCCGTCTTTTTCTCTCTCTCTCTCTTTTTCTCTGCCTTTTTCTCTCTTTTTCTCTCTCTCTTTCTCTCTC
>NW_025209722.1:0-2673 GCF_004010195.1 Chiloscyllium plagiosum
TCTCCCTGTCACAGAAGACCAGTGAAAGACCATTCAGGTGTTCTCATTGTGGGACTGGGTTCAGGACACTATCCAGCCTCACTGCACTCCAGCGAATACACACTGGGGAGAGACCATTCACCTGCTCTGCGTGTGGGAAGCAATTCACTCAGATATCCAGCTTGGTGAACACTGGTGAGTTCACAAGTAACCACAGCGATCGGATTTGATTTGTTTGTTCATGGGATCATGGCATCACTTGCTGGGGCAGCATTTGTCATCCATTCTGACTGCCCAGGAGATGGTTCAGAGTCAACCACATTATTCAGGGTCTGGATTCACATGTCTGCTGGACCAAGTTAGAATTAACACAGTTTCCCAGACCCAATGACATGAAGAGTTGATTTCTGGCCTATTATTTCAGAAATAATAATGAATAATTTTTGCAGTTGAATTAAAAGTGAAAGACCAAAATGGGTTTTATTCTGATTGAGCATATCCTCCTGTTTTCTCAGTTGTTATTGACAATCTCATTCTCCTCGCACCAGAACCTGTTCCAGAGAGTGTTACAGAAAAGACAGAATGGTCAGCTGCAGCTGGTCCCCTGACCGGTCACTGGACCCGAAAGATTCACTCTCCACAGATGCTGCCAGGTCTGCTGAATATTTCCAGTAATTTCTGTTTTTGTTTCTGATTTTCCAGCATTTGCAGATGGTTAGTTTTTCGATATTCATCTTGTCTGTTGTAGATGAGTTTATTGATGAGTTTGGAGAGTTTTGAAAATTGCAAGTTAGGCCACAAATCAGCCAGGATCATATTGAATGGCAGAGCAGGGTTGAGGGGCTGAATGGCCGCCTCCTGTTCCAATGGAAGTTATCCATCTGCAGTTTGTGGCAACATTTCCCCTCAGTGCACACTTCACATCCATGTCGAACACACTGTTACTGACTGAACAAACCTCCTGAGTTTGAACTAAACCTGCTCATGTCAGTAGCTCCCTCTCCTGCCACCCGGGTTTAACTCTCATCATGGAATGCTGTCTCATATTACTGCGGGAATGTCCACAAAGGACTCAGCCTGGTGTCTGTATCCCCTGGGATCCACAAACCCGGTTTATTTCCTCCTTCCTCTTTCATTCTGGCTATTGAACTCTCGGTTTCAATCCAATCTCCTGTTCTTCAACACGCCCATGTGGGTGGACTAGAGACAGCTGGGATTTAATGAAGGGAAGTGGGGATTAGGCGAAGCACGAGGAGAGACGACAGCAAAGGATGATCTCATTGTAACGGCAGAGTTTCTCCGTGACCCAGTGAGTGGTGAGGCACCTGAGATTGAATCTGCCTCCCCCCACAATCAGGGATTTGGGAAAACACTCAGACACTGACCTGTCCATCTGATTGTTAACTCAGACAGATAGACATAAATAAATATGCACATTTAGATGGTACCTTTGATATACTGGGGCAATGAAACATACTTCCATCCCAATGATTTCAACCTCAACTCTCTGAAAACATGAGCACAAAGCTTCCTGCTTGTACCAGTTTGTCTCTCAGCCTCCCTCTTTTATTGAGAAAAGAGATTTAAGCTGTTTAGCCATTCCTGGTGATTGTAACCTCTGTGTCCTTGTAAGATGTATGACTGAACCTTATTTTCCTGTTCCCTGTGAGCAACACCAGCAGCAGAAACAGGTTCTAACAGAGGTTAAACAATTCATAGTGTTTTTTTTTTGTCTTCTTCCTTACTCCCTTATTAAAAAGTGGTGTCACGTTCGTGGGTTTCCAGTGCTCTGGGATCGTTCCTTACTCTAGTGATTCCTGAAAGACTTCCACGATTGCTTCCACTCCCTCTTCAGCTATCTCCCTTAGAATACTGGGATGTAGTCCATCTAGTCAAGGTTATTTACCCATGTTCGGACTATTACATTTTTTCTAGCATGTTCTCCATGGTTGGGGCCATCATACTCTGGCCCCTCAGTTTCTTGAATATTTAAGATATTACTTGTGCCTTCCACCATGAAAACTGATGCAAAGTAATTATTCAGTTCCTTGGGCCATTTTCTCGTTCCCCGTTGCTCTCTCTCCATTATCATTTTCCAGCAGTTCAGTGTTCACTTTTGACGCTCTTTTATACTTTATATATCGAAAGAAACTGTTACAATCTTCCTTTATCTTACTGGCTAGCTTACCCCCATATTTAATAATCTCCCTCCTTATTTTATTTTGTTTGCCCTCTGTTTTGTCCTTGTAAGCTTCCCAATCCTCAGGTTTTCCACTGCACTTTGCCACATTATATCTTTTCTCTTTTGCTTTTATGCTATACCTGACTTCCCTGGTCAGCTATGGTTGTCCCATCCTCCCTATACAAGCCTCTTTTTCCTCAGGATAAATCTCTGCTGTATCCTGAATTAGTCCAAAAATCTCCTGCCATTGCTGTTGCACTGTCTTTCCTGCTGGGCCCGTCTCCCAGTCAATTCTACCCAGCTCCTCACTCATATCTGTGTAATTGCCTTTATTCAGCTGTAATACCGTTACTTCTGATTCTAACTTCTCTATCTGAAATTGCAGAGTAAATTCAATCATATTATGATCACTGTCACCTTAAGCTCCCCTCATCTAGTCTGCCGGAAAAGCTGCTCCAAAAAGCCATCTCGTAGACATTCTACAAATTCCTTTCCTGCCAACCACCATCAGT
>NW_025209722.1:4251-5674 GCF_004010195.1 Chiloscyllium plagiosum
TGCTGAAAGAATATTTGAATTTTGGAGACATTAGAATATGTCACGTGCGAGTGAGGTTAGGAATCGTAAGGTAGCACAGTTAAATACACGATCAAAGTGCTGGTCGGGGAGGCAGTACTTCCGATATGTGGATCATTGGGATTCCCGAGTCGGTAGGATATGCACAAAAAGGACGGTATGAACCTGAACTGAAGCAATTTACGATATGTGGATTATTGGGATTCACGGGTCAGTAGGATACACACAAGAAGAACGGGATGCACATGAACTGATAACAATCTCCGATATGTGGATCATTGGGATTCCCGGGTTGGTAGGATATAAACAAGATGGATGGGATGGACTTGAACGGGCAGCAATCTCCTGGCAGGCAGGTTTTCTATTGTCCTTTACGAGTGTTTAAACTAGTGTGTGGCGGCGGTGGGGGAAGAGTGTGTGGAAACACAGCAGTAGGTCCACAGGTACAGTGACTGAGGAGGAGTTGGAGACTAATCCCAGTACAGCGAAGACCAACAAAACAAAACAGAGGGCACTGAACACAGTGGCCTGGCACTCTGAAGTGTGCTGATTTTAATATGAGGAATCTGTTGGTTTGAACAGACATGTCGATGTCGCTGCATGTCAGAAAATAGGAAGAGATAATGGTTAATCGTCCACTGTGTCCTTCACTGGACCAGCTTGTCTCTCCAGGCACCAAAACTTGTTTCTGTGGGTCAGAGAACTTCAGAATTAATACAACACAGAAGGAGGCCATTCAGCCCACCATGCGTCCATGAGCTCTCCAAATTGACAACTTGAAAATAGAGGGAATGATCGGAGCTAGACTGACAGGGAGAGAAATAAACAGAGAGAAAGACAGTGAAGTGAGATAAAGAGAGAGTGAAAAAAAACAGCAACAGAGTGAGTGAGAGCAAGGCGTATCAGACGAATGTGAAGTTAGATCAGGAGACAGCATGAGGGGAAATACACAGAAACGTTTTTTTTTTAGAAACTCTCACAGACTGTAAGCCCTTTGTCTGGTGCCATACCCTGTGAGCACCATGCTGATACTGGCTGTCATCCCAGATCATTTATCGCCAATAACATCCCAGAGCTGAGTTGCTGACAGCTAAACACATTCCAATAGACCAATAGATTGGTTCCAGGGAGAAGGTGGGTTAATTTAAATATTCTGGGCCAACAGGAACTTGTAACCCCTCTAGACACTACGTGAGAGGCAGGGTGGAGTCTCAGTGAAGAGAGTCACTGGCAGAGGGGAAATCAGCTCTGGGTCAAATAATGATTGATAATGTTTGCACACCACTTCCATGGTTTTGTAATTCACATTACAATTTATATAGCTACACATAATAAGTGTATTTTAACAATATTGTCTTTTTGTAGTTTTCATATTTTAGTATGCACAGAAAAGCTTTTTTATTCT
>NW_025209722.1:5781-11561 GCF_004010195.1 Chiloscyllium plagiosum
GAGTACAGAACTCAGGAGAGGTTATTAAAATCTCCAGTACAGACACAAATAGGATAGAGCATCTGGAAATGTTTAACATATCAAACTTCAAGCGCACTGGACAAATGAATGACAATGAGAAGATTGACGGTTAATGCAGGACTGAAGGGGTTACAGCTGAATGCATGCCGTATAAGGAATAAGGTAAATGAGCTTGTGGAGCAGAATTAAATCGGCAGGTATGAAGCGATGGGCATCACAGATATGTGGCTGCAAGGGGATCTGAATATTTAATGATATTTATCCTATCGAAAAGATCGGTAGGTGGGCAGAGGGAGTGGGTTTGCATTATTAGTAAGAAATGAAATTAAATCAATAGTAAGAAAGGACGTAAGGTCAGATGGTGTAGAATCAGCCTGGGTAGAATTGAGGAACCACAAAGGTAAGAGAACCACAGTTGGAGTCTTGTACAGGGCTCCAAAGAGTAGTCAGGAGCTGGGGCACAAGATACACCAGGAGATAGAAAAGATGTGTAGGAAATGCAAAGTACAGTAATCATGGGTCATTTCAGTATGCAGGGGAACTCGGAACATCAGATTGGTAGTGGTTCGCAAGAAAATGAATTTTAGGAATGTTTATGAGATGGCTTTTTGGAGCAACTTCTGTTGGAGTCCACCCGGGAACAGATGATACTGGATTTAATGACGCAGAATTCGTAAGGGAGATTCGTAAGGGAAACTTCGGAAGGAATGATCAGAACATGGACGAATTTATTGTGCAATTTGAGAGAGAAGATAGAATCAGAAATAACAGTATTTCAGCTGAATAAAGGCAACTGCAGAGGCAAAAGGAAGAAGCTGGGTAGAAATGACTGGGAGAGGGGTCAAGCATGAAAGACAGGGGAACAGCAATGATAGCAGATTCCAAGATTAATTCAGGAGACACAGCAGAGATTCTTGTCGAGGAATAGAGGCATGGTACAGGAAGGATGAGACAGCCAGGGCTGACGAGGGAAGTCAGAGATTGCATACAAGCAAAAGAGCAAGCATATAATGTGGTGAGGGACAGTGGGAAACTAGAGAATTTGGAAATCTTACAAAGACTAAAAGAGGGCAAAGAAGGACAGAGAAGATTAGATATGGAGGTAAGCTAACCAGTAATAGAAAGGAGACTGTAAGAGGTTCTTTCGATATATAAAGTGCAAAAGAGAGTCAAAAGTGAATATGGACCACTGGATTATGGGCACTGCTGCATCACAGCGCCAGAGACCCGGGTTCAACTCCCGCCTCAGGCGACTCTCTGTGTGGAGTTTGCACATTCTCCCCGTGTCTGCGTGGGTTTTCTCTGGGTGCTCCGGTTTCCTCCCACAATCCAAAAATGTGCAGGTTAGGTGAGTTGGCCATGCTAAATTGCCCGTAGTGTTAGGTGAGGGGGTAAATGTAGGAGTATGGGTCTGGGTGGTATACGCTTCGGCGGGTCGGTGTGGACTTGTTGGGCCGAAGGGCCTGTTTCCACACTGTAAGTAATCTAAAAATGATGCTGGAGAAACAGTAGCAGAAAACAAAGAAATGAATGAGGAACTTTGCATCAATGTTCATGATGCAAGACACGAGTAATTTCCCAAAAAATGAAGAGAGTGATAGGGCAGAGCTGAGGATGGTGGTCATCACTAAGAAGAACATGCCAGAAAACTGAATGGCCTGAATTTGGATAAATCACCTGAACCATATGGACTACACGCCAGCATTGGAAGGGAGATAGCTGAAGACGTAGTGAAAGTGGTGATCTTTCAGGAATGACTAAAATCAGGAAAGGCTGGAAAATTGCTAACATGACACTCCATTTAAGAAGGCAGTTCAGCAGAAGATGGAAGATTACAGACTGGTTAGCCTAACCTTGGTTGTGGGTAACATCCTGGAATCCATCTTGAAGGATGTGATTTCTGAATACTTGGAAGTATTTAGTAAAATAGTGCAAAGTCAGCATTGTTTCATCAATGGGAGATCATGCCTGACAAACCTGCTGGAATACTTTGAGGGAGTAACGAGCAGATTTGACCAAGGAGAATCAATAAATGTTATCCACCTGCTTCTCTAAAATCCACGCAGGAGGCTTTTGAGAAAGATTAGGGACCCTGGTGTTCCAGGCAAGGTGCTAACTTGGATAGACACAAGGCTGCATGACAGAAAGCAGAGAGTGGGGATAAAAGTGTCCTTCTCAGGATGGCAGCCAGTGACAAGTGGTATTCCTCAAGACTCAGTGTTGGGACCACAAAATTCGCTTTGAGCATGACTGGTCTACATGAAGGAACTGAGGGCATTCTGGCTAAGTTTTCAAACAGTGCAAAGATGGAATAGAGGGATAGGTAGCATTGAAGAGGTGTTTCGGCTGCAGGAGGGCGCAGTAGCACCCGATAGCACCCCTCTGATGTTCGCCTTCCAGACCATCAACCTCAGGATACAACGCATCATCCTCCGCCATTTCTGATACCAACAGTCAGACCACACCACCAGAGATATACTACCCTCCCCACCCCTATCAGCATTCTGCAGAGACGATTACCTTCACGACTCCCTCGTTAGGTTCACGCGTTCCCCCATCCCACACCCCAACAATCCACTTTCCTCGCCATTGCATGAGGTATTAAACATGTGCCAACAACTTCCCGCTCACCTCCATCCAAGGCCACAAAGGATCCTTCCACATCAGACAGAAAATATCCTATGCATCCAAACACCTCATCTAATCTGTCCATTGCTCCTGGTCTCCTCTACACTGGGGAGACAGGATGTCAACTTGCAGAACAGTTCAGGGAACACTCTCCATCACACACCCAACAACCCCACTTCCCTGTGGCTGAATACTTCGCCTCCCCGACCACTCCTCCAAAGACATGCAAGTTCTTGGCCTCCTCCACAGCCACATTCTAGCCACCAGACGTCTGGAGTGCATCCTCTTCTACCTTGGAACCCTTCAACCACATGGTATCCAGCACAATGTCACTATTTTCCTCATCTCCCCTTACTCCACCTTATCCCAGATCTAACCCTCCAACTGAGCACCACCTGTTGAACTGTCCTACATGTCTATCTTCCTTCCCATCTATCCACTCCACCTTCCACTCTCACCACTCACCTCCATTTAGCCATCGCCTTCCAAGCTACCTTCCTCCCAGCCCCTCCCATTCATCTCTCAACCTCCTTACGCCCACCCACTTCATTCCTGATAAAGGCTTTATGAAAGAAATGTCGAATATCCTGTTCCTCAGAGTCCGTCTGACTGGCTGTGCTTTTCTAGCACCACACTTTTTGACTCTGACCTCCAGCATCTGCGGTCCTCACGTTCTCCTGCTGAAGGATTTGCACAGGTTGGGGAGTGAGCAAAGAACTGGCAGGTGGACTATAATGTGGGCAAATGTGAGGTCATGCAGTTTGCCAGGAAAAATAAAGGCAGGGACTATTTTCTAAATAGCGAGCAAGTTCAGAAGACTGGGGATGGGGGGAGAGGGGGAGGGTTCTAGTCCAAGGATCTTGAAAGGTAAACCTGCAGGATGTCAGCAGTTGGGAAGGCAAATAAAATGATTCCATTTATTTCAAGAGGGCTTGAATATAAATGCATGGATGTACTTCTGAGGCTCTATAAGATTTTGGTCAGGCGACATTTGGATTATTGTGCACAACTTTGGGTCTCATATCTCAGGAAGGATGAACTGGCCCTGGTGCATTTTCCGATGAGGTTCACGAAAGTGGTCCCAGGAATGAAAAGCTTAACATATGAAGAACATCTGAGGGGTCTGGATCTATATTTGATAGAGTTCAGAAGGATGTTAGAAAATAGAACATAGAAGAATACAGCGCAGTACAGGCCCTTTGCGCTGATCCAAGCCCACCTAACCTACACTAGCCCACTATCCTCCATATGCCTATCCAATGCCCGCTTAAATGCCCATAAAGAGGGAGAGTCCACCACTGCTACTGACAGGGCATTCCATGAACTCACGACTCGCTGAGTAAAGAACCTACCCCTAACATCTATCCTATACCTACCACCCCTTAATTTAAAGCTATGCCCCCGAATAGCTGACTCCATACGTGGAAAAAGGCTCTCACGGTCAACCCTATCTAAACCCCTAATCATCTTGTACACCTCGATCAAGTCACCCCTAAACCTTCTTTTCTCCAATGAAAACAACCCCAAGTGCCTCAGCCTTTCCTCATACGATCTTTCTACCATACCAGGCAACATCCTGGTAAACCTCCTCTGCACCCGTTCCAGTGCCTCCACATCCTTCCTATAGTATGGCGACCAAAACTGCACACAATACTCCAGTTGCGGCCGCACCAGAGTCTTATACAACTGCAACATGACCTCAGTACTCCGGAACTCAATTCCTCTACCAATAAAAGCCAGTACGCCATATGCCTTCTTCACCGCACTATTTACTTGGGTGGCAACTTTCAAAGATCTGTGTACATGGACACCAAGATCCCTCTGCTCATTCACACTACCAAGTATCCAACCATTAGCCCAGCACCCATCTTTTTGTTACTCTTACCAAAGTGAATCACCTCACACTTAGCGACATTGAACTCCATTTGCCACCTTTCTGCCCAGTTCTGCAGCTTATCTATATCCCGCTGGAACCTGCCACATCCTTCCTCACTGTCAACAATCCTCTGACTTTGGTATCATCTGCAAACTTGCTCACCCAACCTTCTAGCCCCTCCTCCAGATCATTTATAAAAATGACAAACAGCAATGGTCCCAAAACAGATCCTTGCGGAACACCGCTAGTAACGGCACTCCAAGATGAAAATTTATCATTAACTACTACCCTCTGTCTTCGTCCAGCCAGCCAATTCCTAATCCAAACCTCCAACTCACCCTCAATGCCATACCTCCGTATTTTTTGAAGTAGCCTACCATGGGGAACCTTATCAAACGCCTTACTAAAATCCATATATACCACATCGATCGCTTTCCCCTCATCCACCTCCTTAGTCACCTTCTCAAAGAATTCAATAATTTTTGTGAGGCACGACCTGCCCTTCACAAAACCATGCTGACTATCCTTGATCACATTATTCCTATCCAGATGTTCATAAATCCTATCCCTTACAATTCTCTCTAAGACTTTGCCCACAATAGAAGTGAGACTCACCGGCTTATAGTTACTAGGGTTATCCCTACTCCCCTTCTTGAACAAGGGAACCACATTCCTAGCCTCTAGTCTTCTGGCACTACTCCTGTAGACAACGAGGACATAAAAATCAAGGCCAATGGCTCTGCAATCTCCTCCCTTGCTTCCCACGGAATCCTAGGATAAATGCCATCAGGCCCAGGGGATTTATCTATTTTCACCCTTTCCAGAATTTCTAACACCTCTTCCCTACATACCTCAAAGCCATTCATTCTACTTAATTGTGACTCAGTACTCACATTGACAACAATGTCCTGTTCCTGATTGAATACTGACGAAAAGTATTCATTCAGTGCCTCCCCAATCTCTTCAGCCTCCACACGCAACCTCCCACTACGATTCTTGACTGAACCTATTCCTACCCGAGTCATTCTTTTATTCCTGACATACCGATAGAAAGCCTTAGGGTTTTCCCTAATCCTACCAACTAAGGACCTTTCATATCCCTTCCTTGCTGCTCTTAGCTCTCTCTTCAGGTCCTTCCTGCTACTTTATAACTCTCAATCGCCCCAATTGAACCTTCACACCTCATCTTTACATAGGCCGCCCTCTTCCATCTAACAAGGGATTCCAATTCCTTATTAAACCACAGCTCCCTCAC
>NW_025209722.1:16033-17316 GCF_004010195.1 Chiloscyllium plagiosum
CTGCTCCTGTTTAACAGCTCGATGCACTGAACAGACCACTCTTCTTCCTGTGTAACAGGCAGGAGTATTGAATATGCTGTCACTCTTCCTGTTCCTGAATGCAAGCTCATACCCGTGTGCAACCAGCTTGAGATGCTGAATGAGCTCCTCTTTTAACTGTGGAAATGTGCAGTGTCTGACTGTGCTGTTACATAAATGTTACCGACACTTTAACGGCACAAACCGGTTTGCTGTCCGGGTCTTGCTGCACATGGAAACAGAATGGTTCAGGAGCTGATGGGGGATAAAATGTTTTGAACATTCTGTGATCTTCAGTCATCAGACCTACTTCAGATCTAATGATGGAAAAATACATTGGTGGAGCAGCTGAGGAGGCTAACCTGAGGATCTCCTGCAGAGATGTCCTGGGACTGAGAGGATTGTTAGCGACTGACCCCAAACCTCTTTATTTGTGTTCTGAAAGAATCCATCCAGTGGGAAGCTTACACCTGATCCACATTCAGATCAAACAAGTAGGTGGTCCCGAAGCCATCCTCAGTCAAATACTGCCTTGGTATCAAAGCCATTCACTCTTTCCTGAGCCCCTGTGTTCGCGTCTTGTTCATATCAATAGGTGACAGTGTATGTGTAGGGAGGGCTTTCCTCTCACAGAAGATCATCACTGTCAGGAATTATCTGGGCTGGAGACCTAAGGAAGCTATATCACTGAAAGCATTTAAGGAGGAGGTAGATGGATGTTTGACCTGTCAGAGAGCTAAGGAGTGAAGAATTGAGCATTAAAGAGGAGTTACTGTCAACAGTAGATCAGCCATGATATTATGCAATGGCTTGATCATCCGAATGACCTGATCCTGTTCCTTTTGTCCTCATATTCAGTAATTGCAAAGTTAATGGCTGTAATTTTCCTGAATGTTCTTTTATTGAACGTTGCAATCAGAGAGAGTAATGTATGTTGTGCGTCATCTCTGGTTGAGGTATGAGGACTGTATTCACGGTGAATCTGGGTCTATAATATCACCAACAAATGAACCAGAGGTTGCTGAGAGGAAACACTCTATAAAGAGACCAGAGGCGTCTTTTGAACCAAATGACATTTTCCAACCGACACCAAACCATGTGTGACAGTCTTGAGGGACTGGATGAGATCCTGTTTTACTGTTGACCAGGTATTTGGAGCAAGTGGCCTCCACCTGTTCCTTGCAGGAGCTGTGAGGGGTTGAATAGAACATGGCAACACAGGACTGAGCAGCCGGAGTGGGCCATTAGATACTTTGTCACCGCTC
>NW_025209723.1:0-2188 GCF_004010195.1 Chiloscyllium plagiosum
TGGGAATGACATAGAATTAAGGACGGAGATGGGGTGTATCTATGAAGTGTGCCCAGAATAGTTTCCTCAAGCAGTATGCAGAGGGTGAAACTCGGGAAGGGACGAAACTTGACCTACTCTAAGATCTAGGGCAGGACAGGTGACTGAGGTGACAGTGGGGGAGCACTCTGGGACCAGTGATCACAGTTCTATTAAGTTTTAAATAGTTATGGAGAAGGACAAAACTGGTCTACATGTTCAAGTTCAATATTGGAGCAAGACGAATTTTGATGAAATTGGACAGGATCTTGAAGGGGTTGGTTGGAGGAGTTTGTTTGCAGTCGAAGGGACCACCTGCAAGTGGGAGGACTTTGAAAGTGAAATGTACAGTGTTCAATGTCAAAATGTTCCTGTGAGGGTAAAAGGCAAGGTTAGCAAGAATAGGGAACCCTGGACGTCAGGAGATATTGAGGCTTTGATCAGCAAAAAGGCGGTGTGGCTCAGGTCCAGGCAGCTGGGATTGAGGGAATCCCTGGATGTGTACAGGGGATACAGGAGTTTACTGAAGAAGGAAATCAGAAAGGCGAAAAAGGGGCACAAGATAGCTTTGGCTAAGCAGATTAGGGGGAATCCAAATAGGTTCTTTGAGTATATTAAAGTAAAAAGAAAAGCTAAATGAGAATATGACCCCTCAAGGTCCAAAGTGGACATGTATGTCTAGAACCTTAGGAGATGAGTGAGATTCTCAATGAATATTTCTATCTGTCTGTACCGTAGAGAAATACATGAAGACTTGGTAGGTTAACAAAGGCCGTGGTGTTATCTTGGGGTGAGTCAATATCACAGGAGAAGACGTGCTGGATGCATTAGAATGTATGAAGGTGGATAAATCTCCTGGTCCTAAACAGATGCATCCAAGAACACTGCAAGAGGCTACAGATGAAACTACGGGGACACGAGTTGATATTTTTGCAAAATCGTTAGCGACACGTTAGGCTCCAGAATATTGGAGTGTATTAAATGTTGTGCCATTATTTAAGAAGGGAAGCAAAGAAAAATATGGAATCTAAAGAACAGGAAACCTAACATCTGTGGTAGGTAGGTTATTTGAGAAGACTCTGAGGGATGAGATATACATGCATTTGGAAACATAGGGTTGTTTAGAAATAGTTTATTTTTTCAGATTCCCTACAGTATCGAAACAGGTAATTTGGCCCAGCAACTCTCCAAACAGTAACCCACCCAGTCCCATTACCCTATCCTATATTTACCCCAGACGAATGCACAAAACACGATGGGTAACTTAGCATGGCCAATTCACCTGACCTATACATTTTTGATTGTGGAAGGAAATGGAACAGTCAGAGGAAACACACACAAAAGGAAACACACACAAACACAGTGAGAATGTGTAAACTCCACACAGAGAGTCACCCGAAGCTGGAACCAAACCTGGATCCATGGCACTATGAGGCAGCAGGACGAGCCACTGAACCACCATGCCACCCTTGCTTTTTTCAAAACAGTTCAATGACACCGGGGCAAAATCTATTCTGCCCTTCACCCATGTTGTATGTTCCAATATCACATATTTATTCTCCTCTGAAAATGTCATCTTATTATTATTTATTAGTTTCTTATTATTAATTTTAATAATTATTACTAATAGTTGTTTTAAGACTGGAAAGATTGCATGGCTTTATGAGTAAGAAAATCATGCCTTTCAAATTTGTTTGAGTTCATTGATGAAGTGACCAGGAATGTTGATGAGGGCAGGGCAGTAGGCATAATCTGTATGGTTTTCAGTCAGGCCTTTGACAAGGTTAGTATTGATAGGCTGGTCTGGAAAGTTAGAATCACATGGAATCCAGAGGGAGCTGGCAAATTGGTCACACAATTGGCTTCATGGTATTTTGTAGAGGCTTATAGTGGAAGGATACTATCGGACTGGATGCCTGTGAGACATGAAGTGCCTCAGGGGTCGCTGCTGGACCCATTGCTGTTTATTTTCTGTATCAATGATATTCTTGCAAATGTACAAGGCATGTTTAGGAAACTTGAAAATGACACTAAAATAGGTGGTATCGTGGACAGTGAGGAAGTATATCAGAAATTTCAGCAGGACCTTCAAACTGGAGAAGTGGGCCGAGGAATATTTTGGCAAAGTTAGATCAAGGTAGGAGTTTCATGGTGATTGGTAGGACCTTAA
>NW_025209723.1:2254-17319 GCF_004010195.1 Chiloscyllium plagiosum
GAAGAATGTTTTTAATTTGGAATGTGTGCAGACGGATTTGACAAAAATGTTGCCACGGCTCAACGATATGAATTATAGGGAGAGATTGGACAAGCGAGGACTTTTTTCTTTGGATCATAGCAGACTGAGAGGGATCTTATCGAAGTTTACATGGATAGGGTGAATGGACCCAGCCTTTTTTTCCTAGAGTTGGGGAATCGAGGAGGAGAGGACATCAGAGGGGAAAGAATAAAAGGGAAACTGATGGAAACTGTTTCACACAGAGAATGTTTTACACAAAGGGAATGAGCTGCCAACGGAAGTGGTTCAAACATTTATATTAACGATATTTATCCGGCATTTGGGCAAGTACATAGACAGGAAAGGACGAGAATGCTCTGGGCCAAGTGCTTGGAAATGAGGTTAGTGTGGTTGGATATTTGGGTCAGCATGGACGAGTTTGGGCCAAAGGGCCTCTCTGCCTCTCTCCATGTTGTAGGGCTTGATGACTCTACAATTAGAACAGCATTTGGGTCAAGCTCTCATTTTTCCTTTGGTCATGAGTTCAAATCATATTTGGACAGTATTCTTTCAAGTAAACCTTGCAGATATTTTGCTTTTCAGTTTGTTATCGAAAATACATGTGTGTGTATGTGTGCGTGTGTGTGTGTGTGTGTGTTTATGTGTGTTTGTGTGTTGCTTAGTACTTTTCAAAGGAAAATATCAATTTACATATTTGCAGTATCTTCTCGTCATTCCTCTTTCCATCATGGTTTGAGCAAATTTGTTTTGGTCGCAGACGTGTTATTTTAGCAGATTAAATAAATCTACCTGACTTGTTACTAACACTGACCCTGACACACTCTGAGAACTATATCATTGGCCATATCACCAACATAGTTATAGCTATTTTTTTGTGGGCAGTGGAGGAATGGGGCTAGAAAAGGGAGCAGTAAGCCAAAACAACACAGGAAATTATCGACTCAATCAGCCAACGTTAGTGTCGAGGAGTTCATTGGAGGGGATTCTGAGGGATAGGATTTACATCTATTTAGAAAAACAAGGAGTGATTAGGGAGAGTCAATATGCTTTTGTGTGATGCAAATCATGTCTCATTAATATGATTGAGAATTATGAAGAAATGACAAAGAAAATTGAAGAAGACACTATGGTGTACATTGTTACACAGACTTCAGCAAGGCATTTAATAACGTTCCCCATCGTAGACAGATTGCTAAAATTAGGTTATATATAATCTTGGAAAAGCTAACCAATTGGATACCAAATTGGATTGAAGGTAATGGATTGTTTTCCAGACTGGAGACCCATGGCCAGCGGTGTGCTGAAAGAATCAGTGCTGAGCTCACTGCTTTTCATCACGGATATAAACAACTTTGATGTGATTATCGAAGGCATGGTTAGTAAGTTTACAGGTAACATCAACAAAGTGGTGCAGTGGACAGTCAAGAAGATTATCTCAGAATATAACGGGACCCTTGACCATCAATGAGCCAAGGACTGGCAGATGGTGTTTAGTTTAAATATTTGTGAGGTTTTGCATTTTGGTAAGTTAGAGCGGGTAGTGCCCTGGGGAATGTTGCTGAACAAAGAGACCTACGGGTGAAGATTCATAGTTCCTTGAAAGTGGAGTTTCGGTCGGTAGTGTGGTGAGGAACGTGGTTGGCATGCTTGCCTTAATCGGTCAGAACATTGAGTATAGGAGTTGGGGTAGCGTGTTGCGCTTGTACAGAATGGAGGTGAGGCCACTTTAAGAATACTGCGTACATGTCAGTTGACTCTGCTAATGGATGGATGTTGTTAACCTTGAAAGGGTGCAAAAAAGATTTACAAGGATTTTCTGGAACCTGAGGGTTTGAGCTACCGGGAGATGATGAACAGGATGAGGCTTTTTCCCCTCGACTATCAGAGACCGACTGGTGACATGACAGAGGTTTAACAAGTCCTGAGGGACATGGATAGCCTGAATGGGCAAGATATATTTCCCAGTGTGGGGGTGTCCAGAACTAGACGGCATAGAGTGAAGGTGACAGGGCAAAGATTGAGAAGGGACCTGAGGGGAAACTTTTCATACAGAGGCTAGTGGGTGTACTGTCAGAGGAAGTGGTGAAAGCGGGAACAATTACATGTTTAAATAGGTACATGAATAGGAATAGTTCAGAGCGATTTGGGCCAAATCCTGGCCATTGGGACGAGATCAGATGAAGATGCCTGATTGGCATGGACAATTTGGACAAATGGATGTGTTTCCACGCTGTATGATTCGCTTATGTTAACAGAGGGATGAGGAAAAATTCTAAAAGGGCCTTTCGAATGGGAATTCTCTTCCCCAGACGTTTGTGGTTCCTCTATGATTACAAGCATTCACAACTGAGTTAGTTAAAGATTTGACAGGGAAGTGAGTCATGGATAAAGGGATACAGACAGCAAAGTGAGGCTGAGACCCAAACCTGATCAGCCACAATCTTAATGCCTGGTGCAGAAGGCTCAAAGTCTCTAGTGACCCCCTCCTGCTCCTCAGTCCCACGTTTCTGTGTTCCATTCAACACCTCAAACCTGCTAGACAGGAGCAGTTGGAGTGCACTTACTGTTAAGCATGGTGCACAGAAACAGAGGAGACCATTCGATCCCTCAAGACTGTCGCACCTGGTCTTGGAGATTTGGAAAATGTAATTAGAAGACACAGGCTGGATATGAAAGAGGTCGCTCATCTCTCTTTGCAGAGGTTCTCCTCTCTGTAACTTGTGCTTCATTTGTTGACAATGCTGTTGACCCAGATTCACTGTGAATACAGCTCCCAAAACTCTCCTAACACAGAATTTATAGCAAAGATTTACAGTGTGATGTAACTGAAATAATACATTGAAGAATTGATTGCCTGTTAAACCTTTCATCTGTTAGAATACGTTGATAGTTTCACTTCTTTCATGTGTAAATCACAAAATCTTTTATTTTAAAGTTGCATTCTCAGGTTAGCTGTGAACAATGGTGATAGCTAGACAATATGTTGAAGGCGTTGCCCCCCTGTGTTCTCCAACTATGCCATGATGTTTAGATTGATTCTAATCTAAAAAGTGAGATAACGGAGTTTTTCATGAATTCATGCAGTTTTTGAGCTCAGAGGTCTACAGGAATGCACGCAGTTAGGACCTTCAGCCCTCGACATTGTGCCGTTTGTCCTACTCTAAGGTCAGACTAACCTACATGCTTCCGTTCACTTTGGCGGTTCCATGTGCCTATCCAAGAGTCTCTTAAGTTTCCCTCACGTATTTGACTCTACTGCCACTGCTGGTAGTGCATTCGACACACCCTCCACTCTCTGTGTAAAGAATCTACCTCTGATATCTCCCATAAAACTTCCTCCAATTATCTTCAAATTATGCCACCTAGTCATAGACATTTCTGCCCTGGGAAAATGTCTCTGGCTATTCACTTTCTCTATGCCTCTCATCATCTTGTACACCTCTTATCAAGTCACCACTCATTTATTTTTTCTCCAATGAGAAAAGCCCTCGCTCCCTGACGGTTTCTTCAGAAGACCTGCCCTCCAGTCCAGGCAACATCCTGGTAAATCTCCTCTTTGCCCTCGCTAAAGCTTCCTTACCTTCCTATAATGAGGAGACCAGAACCAAACATAATATTCCCTGTGCGGTCTGAGCAGGGCTCTACCGAGCTGCAGCATAACCTCACGGCTCTTAATCTCAATCCCCCTGCAACTGATAGCCAACACACCATACACCTTCTTAACAACCCGATCAACTTGGGTGAAACTTTGAGGGATCTGTGGACACGGACCCCAAGATCCCTCTGTTCCTCCACACTGCCACGATTCCTGCCTTTAACCATTGCAAGGTGAATCACTTCAGTCTGAACTCCATCTGCCACTTCTCAGCCCAGCTCTGCATCCTGCCAATGTCCCGTTGCAACCTACAACAGCCGTCCACATTCTGTACCACTCCAACCACCTTTGTGTCATCGGCAAACTTACTAGCCCACTCTTCAACACCCAGATGCAAGTCATTTATAAAAGTAACAAAGAGCAGAGGTCCCAAGACTGATCCCTACGGGATACCTCTTGCCCCTGTCAGTGATCTAGCTCCCTTAACTCTCTGTGTAAGAGAATTCCTGACATTTACTACCCTCTGTTTAACCAACCTAACATAATGGACAGGATATTGGTGTAAGCTAAGATGATGGAGAGTTTTGGATAAGCATTTGTCCTGCAGCTTTGTAACTGTGAGTAGGATCAGCAGAGTCTTCGACTCATTGGGCTGAGTCAAATAGTAATTTGTCTCAGTGCCATTTTCATTGAGTGTGACAGAGAGATTTTCTGCACGTGGCCGAGCTATTTTCCTGGTATTATCTTATCGAACTCACCTCATTAACTATCCACCCCACCCTATGGTGTCCCTCTCATTTAATGCCAGCCCGATTCTCCCACCCATCATGGCTGGAGGTACACACCATCTCCCTGATGCCCATGGATATTCAGTGATCTAAGGTACTGCTGCCATAATTAAAAAGCCAATGGGCACATGGTTGAGCTTTCTCAGTTTGGAGCTGCCCTGCATAGTTTACCCAAACTTGGCAGATAAGGGGAAATTACACCACAGCTTGCCGACAGGGGCACGGAGGTCCTGGTGAATGAGTTAATACCGAGGGGAACCATTCTCTTCCCAGAGCATGGTCTAAGCACACCACCCAGGTCAGTGCTGTATCTGCGGTCCGAAGAAACGTCCAGCAATACTGGAAAAGTATCAATAACCTTCCCCGCTCTGTCAGGATAAGGCTCACCGTATTCTCTCCACTCTCGCACACTCACTGTATATCTGTTAGCGCTTTCCTCAGAATAAGGCTCCATCACTTTCACCACTGCAATGCAGCACCTTCTCTCTTTCTCTCTCTCACCTACGCAAAACAACCACATGGTTATAAAATGTTCGTATGAGTGCAGTTTCTAGAATTCTCTAGATGATGTCGTTTGTACAATGTTCCAGATAAATTTCAAAATAATTCAACTTTAGCAAAATGTTCATCCCCAAATACGTAACGCATCAGAGGAAGGAGCAGAGTTTTACTTCTTTTAAAATCACTCAGGATGACAGTGCATCATGAGGCCATTAAGCCTCTCAAATATGCTCCACTAATCAAGCAAAGGGAGCACCTAAACACTTGAAGACTCACTCTCTTCTTGAAGACAGTCGCCTCTTTGAAATTTCGCCAGTTTCACTGGAACACTCCTGTAATCCCGAGAGTTATGGAATATTACACACAGTGCCACCAGTCACTCTGTAACCACTTCTATTAAAGCAAGCTATGAATTGCTGATGAGCTGTTTACCCTTGGTCTTTTCTGTTTGAGAAAAGTCTTGTTCGTTTTGTTAGAGACAGTGGAAAACTTTCATCTGACTACACTTTTGCTTATAATATTGAAACTCTTTATGCCTTCCCTGTGAGGAACGATGTAAAATGCTGTTCTAAATTCTCTGCCTGTTCCCTGAAACCAGTTCCCCAGTCACATCCTCCAGGTGTCCCACATATTCTTTCCTGCCTTTCTTCTAATGGTCATACACACATTATGAACGTTTTTATTCGATATGGGAAAACTCTTGCGGTTAGTTTCTTTTCATATTTCTTACCAGTTTTGAAATGTTTTTCTTTGTATTTTGTTTTATACAATCTGCTTCTGGTTCCAAAAGTAAACTTCCCAAATGTGGCCGACGCTACAGCTCACCAATCTGAATTTTTTAGTTTGTAATTGATGAGTGTCCTTAACAGCCTTTGATCATGGGTGGTTCATCTTAACATCTTCATATCACCTTCTTTTTGACCAGAGTCAATCATTACTGCACGTTATTAAGCAGTACCTGCTTAAATATTTCCACACACACGCACCCCCACCCACACATCTGCTGACCTTCACCTGTGTCTATTTTCACACTCTGTGTTTGACCAGATATATGGCATAAATCTGCATTTGAAATGCCTGGCTCTTTTCAATCATTGAGGAGGAACATACGTATGTGGCTGAACACATGATCAGCTGAGGGTGACTCCATTGTCCCTTTTCCCTGGCTCTGTCATTTCTATTCGATGATGCCACATTCCTTTGGGAAGCTTCCTTCATGTCATCCTTTTCTCTCAAACGAGAAATCCCCAAACTCTGATGGACTGAGCTTTCAGCGGTGTCTGTCCCATCTCCCTCGCTTCTGCCCTCACTCCGTCCCCTCCTTTCCAGAGCAACGATAAATCTCCCCTTGGCCTCACTTCCTACTGCACTAGAATCTGCATTCACAGAATCATCCTCCGCCACCTCCACCACCTCCAGCAAGACAGCACCATCAAACACATCTTCCCCTCCCGTCCACTGTCAGTATTTCACAGGGACCATTCCCTCTTTGACACCCTCCATCACCCCGAACACTTCCCCACATCCCCATGGCACCTTCCCATATAAATGCAGAAGCTGCAACATTTGCCCATTCATCTCTTCCCTCCTCACTGTCCAAGGCCCTAAAACACCTTTCAGGTAAAGCAGCATTTCACTTGTACACTTGCAATCCAGTCTCCTGTCATTGCTGCTCACAATGCCGTCTCCTTTACACTAGTGAGCCAAAGATAAACTGTTTTGAGGAACATCTCCACTCTGTCTCAGAAATGACCCTGGCCTTCTGATTGCTCCCCATTTCAATAAACTACATGGCTCTCAAGATAATGAGAATTCTTTAAGGAGGTAACGAGGGGTTGGACCAGAGAGAGTTACCTATCTGAACTTCCAGAAGGCCTCTCATATAGTACCGCACAGGAGGCTGCAGAGTAAGATAAGGACCCATGGTGTCAGAGGCCAGGTACTAGCATGGATAAAAGTTTGGCTCTATGGCAGGATGCAGAGTGAGGATAAAATTGTCCCTCTCAGGACGGCAGGCGGTGCCTAGCAGTATTCCACAAGGGTCAATGTTGAGACGACAGCATTTCACTTTATATGTTCTTGATCTGAGTGGCGGGACAGAAGACATTCTGGCGACGTTTGCAGATGAAGCAAAGATAGGTGAAGGGGCATGTGGGATTGAGGAGGCAGGGAACCTACAGAAAGATTTCAACAGTTTCGGAGAATGGGACAAGGAGTGGCAGATGGAATACAATGTGGGAGAGTGTGAGGTCATGCACTTTGGTACGAAGAATACAGGCATGGACTATTTACTAAATGGGAAAAAAATCAGAAATCTGAGTCACAAAAGGACTTGGGATTCCAAGCGCAGTATTCACCTTAGATAAACCTGCAGGTTGAGTCAGTAGTTAAGAAGGCAGATACAATGTAGACATTCATCGCGAGAGGAGTAGGCGGAACGGTTGCACAGTGGTTAGCACTGCTTCCTCACAGCGCTAGAGACCCGTGTTCAGTTCCCGCCTCAGGCGACTGACTGGGTGGAGTTTGCACATTCTCCCCCTGTCTGCGTGGGTTTCCTCCGGGTGCTCCGGTTTCCTCCCACAGTCCAAAGATGTGCAGGTCAGGTGAATTGGTCATGCTAAATTGCCCGTAGTGTTAGGTGAGGGGTAAAGATAGGGGTATGGGTGGGTTGCGTTTCAGTGGGGCGGTGTGGACTTGTTGGGCCGAAGGGCCTGTTTCCACACTGTAAGTAGTCTAATCTAATCTGATAATGGTGGGGATTCTGAGGCTTTCTAAGGCTCTGGTCAGACCACATTTCCAGTATTTTATGCCTCATACCCCAGGAACGATATATTAGCCTTGGTGTGTGTCAAGAGAAGGTTCACCAGAAATGAAAAGCTTAACACATGAGGAACGTTGAAGAACTCTGGGTTTTTAATCGATGGAGATTAGAAGGATGACGGGGGGATCCAGTTGAAACCTACAGAATAATGAATGACTTGGATACATACAAAATTGGGAGGACGTTTGCACTGGCAGGCGGACACAGGCTTATAGCAAAGGGAAAACCCATTAGTACGGAGATAAGATGAAATGTCTTTAGCCAGAGAGTGGTGAAATTGTGGACTTTCTTACCCCAGAAGGCTGTTGAAGCCAGATCATTTCGCACCAACTATATAGCCAGAAAAGGGACTGAGGATCTGAAACGTGACTACAGAGAGTTAGTTTGGAAGCTGAAGAGCAGGACGAGTAGAGTAGTGATCTCAGGTTTGCTACCAGTGCCACGAGCTAGTGAGATGAGGAACAGTCAGCGAATGCAACTTTATACATGGCTGCGAGATTGGTGCAGGAGGGAGGGCTTCAGATACCCAGACCAACGGGATATCTTACGGGTAAGTCGGGACCTGTACATGAAGGACGGGTTGTACCTGAACTGGAGGGGCACAAGTGTCCTGTTTGGGAGGTTTGCTTGTGTGATTCTGGCGGGTTTAAAGTAGTTTGGCAGGGAGGGAGGAATAAGACCACATGTCTGAGAGGGGTTTAGTTGCAGACGGGACAGTGACAGGATATATTGAATTTATCAGGAAGGTTTCTCACGCGATGAAACAAAGGGATCAGTTAAAGTGCGCCTGTTTTAATGCAAGGAATGTCCGAAATAAGAGTGACAAACTTAGAGCATGGATCAGTACTTGGGGCTACGATGTCGTGGTTATAACAGAGACGTAGGTTTCATAGGGGCAGGGATAGTTGCTTGATGTTTCAGGGTTTAGAACGTTTAGAACGATTCCGGGGCGGAACGGTGGCACATTGGTCAGCACTGATGCCTCACAGCGCCAGAGACCTGGGTTCAGTTCCTATCTCAGGGAACTGTCTGTGTGGAGTTTGCAAATTTTCCCCGTGCTCCGGTTTCCTTCCATAATCCAAAGATGTGCAGGTTAGGTGAATTGGCCATGCTAAATTGCCCATAGTGTGAGATGAAGGGGTAAATGTAGGGGAATGGTTCTGGGTGGGTTGCTCCATGAAGGGTTGGTGTGGACTTGTTGGGCCGAAGGGCCTGTTTCCACACTGTAAGTAATCTAATCTAATCTAAAAAAAGAACAGGGTGGGTGGAAAATGAGGAGGAAGTATAGCATTGCTAATCAGAGAGTGCGTCACAGCTACAAAAATGAAGGTTGTTGAGGAAGGCTTGTCTACTGAGTCAGTATGGGTGGAAGTTACGAACAGCAAAGGAACAGCCACCGCATTTGGGGGTTTTCTACAAACAGTAGAAAGACAGTAGGCAGGCAGTAGAAAGATTGAAGATCTCATAGGCGGGCAGATTCTGGAAAGATGCAAAAGTAGCAGGGTTATTGCTATGGGTAATTTCAACTTTTCCAAGATCGACTGGAACCTCCTTAGTGCAGATGGTGTGGATGAAGCCGTTTTTGTCAGATGTGTTCAAGAGGCTTTCCTTGCTCAGTATGGAGACGGACTGACGAAGGGAGAGGCTATTTTGGATTTGGTGCTCGACAACGAGCCAGGACAGGTGTCAGAACTCACGGTGGGAGAGCACATTGGTGAAAGTGATCACAACTGCCTCGCATGTAGCATAGTCTGCGAGAGTGAAAGGAACAGTTTCCGAGAGAAGATATTTAATTGGGGAAAAGGAAATTATGATGCTATCAGACAGGAGCTGGGGAATACAGACTGGGAGCAATTGTTCCACAGAAAGGGCACAGCAGACATGTGGAGACTGTTTAAGGAGCAGTTGTTGCGAGTGATACACAAATTTGTTCCTCTGAGACTGGTAAGAAGGGGTAAGATTAAGGAACCTTAGATGACGAGAACAGAGGAACGTCTCGTCAAAAGGAAGCAGGCAGCTTACGTAAGACGGAGGAAGCAAGGTCTAGCACAGCTTCAGAGGATTACTGGCTTGCTAGAAAGGAGCTCAAAAATGGACTGAGGCGAGCAATGATGCAGCACGAAAAAAGCTTGGCAAGATGGATTAGGGAGAACCCAAATGCATTTTTCTCATACGTGAGGAATAAGAGAATAATCAGGGAGAAGGTAGGGCCGAACAGGGATAGGGTAGGGAACTTTTGCGTGGAGTCTGAGCAGGAAGGGGAAGCCCTAAATGACTACTTTGCTTCGATTTTCACCAAGGAAAGGGAACGTGATGTGAATTAAAATTTAGAGGAGCTGGGCCAGATCAGTCTTGACCAGATCAAGATTGATGAAGTTGATGTGCTAGAAATTTTGGAAAACATTAAGGTGGATAAGTCCCCAGGGCCAGATCATATTTATCCTAGACTGCTCCGGGAAGCGGGAAAGGATGTTGCTAAGCCGCTGGTAAGGATATTTGCCTCCTCACTCTCCACAGGAGTCGTACCGGAGGATGGGAAGGAAATGAATGTTGTTTCTCATTTCAAGAAGTGTACTAGGGAAATCCCTGGCAATGAGAGACCAGTCAGTCTTACGTCTGTGGTCAGCAAAGTTTGGAAAAAAATCTGAGGGATAGGATTTATGACTATTTGGCAAAGCATAATGTGATTAAAGGCAGTCAGCATGGCTTTGTGAGGGGAAGGTCATGCCTCACAAATCTTATTGAGTTCTTTGAGAAGTTGACAATACAGGTCGACGACGGTCGAGCAGTGGATGTGGTGCATGTTAACTTCAGCAAGGCATTTGATAGGGTTCCCAATGGAAGGTTCATTCATAAAGTCAGGATGTAAGGGATACAGGGAGATTTGGCTATCTGAATTCAGAATTGGCTGGCTGACAGAAGGCACAGAGTGGTTGTAGATGGAAAATATTCTGCTTGGAGGACGGTGTTGAGTGGGATCCCAGAGGGCTCTGTTCTTGTGCCTCTGCTCTTTGTAGTTTTTATAAATGACTTGGATGAGTAGGTTGAGGGGTGGATTAGTAAATTTTCTGATGACACAAAGGTTGGAGGTGTCGTCGATAGTATATAGGGCTACTGTAGACTGCAACGCAACATAGACAGGATGCAGAGCTAGGCTGAGAAATGGCAGATGGAGGTCAAACTGGATAAATGCGAAGTGATGCATTTTGGAAGGTCAAACTCGAATACTGAATAGAGCATTAAAGACAGGATTCTTGGCAGTGTGGAGGAACAGAGGGATCTGAGTGTGTAAGTGCATAGATCAATCAAAGTTGCCACTAAATTGGATAGGGTGTCAAGGACGCATATGGTTCTTTTGGCTTTCATTCACAGGGGGATCGAGTTTAAGAGCCGTGAGGTGTTTCTGCAGCTCTACAAGTCCCTGTTGAGACCACACTTGGAATATTATGTCCTGTTGTGGTCGCCCTAACTTTAGGAAAGTTACAGAGGCTTTGGAGAGGGTGCCAAGAAGGTTTACCAGGATGCTGCCTGGACTGGAGGGCTTGCTTTATGAAGAAAGGTTGAACAATCTTGTACCTTTCTCTCTGGGGAGAAGGAGGACAGAGGAGAGCTGATCGAGGTGTACAAAATAATGAGAGGAATAGATAGAGTCAATACCCAGAGACATTTCCCCAGGGGAGAATTGACTGGCATGAGAAGTCATAGTTTGAAGATATTAGGAGGAAGGTATAAGGGAGACATCAGGGATGTTCTTTACGCAGAGAGTTGTAAATGCATGGAATGCGTTGCCAGCTCTGGTGGTGGAAGCAGAGTCATTGGGGACATTTAAGCGACAGCTGGACATGCACATTTATAGCAGTGAGTTGAGGGTTGAGTAGGTTAAGTTATTATGTTTTACGTTAGGATTAAATCTCAGGACAACATCGTGGGCCAAAGGGACTGTTCTGTGCTGTACCTTTCTATGTTCTATGTTCTATTTAGTATATTTAAACCAGAGACAGATAAGTTATTGATTGACAAGGGGATCAAAGGTTACTGAGAAGAAGCAGGGAAATGGGGTTGAAAATCTACCAGTCGTGATCGAATGGAGGAGCGGACTTGATGGTCCGAATGGCATCATTTCTGCTCGTATAGTCTTGTGACCTTATAATATTTCGGTCCTGGATGGCACGATGGCTCAGTGGTTTGCACTGCTGCCTCACAGCATCAGGGAACTGGGTTCGATTTCCTCTGGGTGCTCCGATTTCCGGCCACAGTTCAAAGTTATACAGGTTAGGTGAACTGGCCATGCTGAATTGCCGATGGTGTTCATGGATATTGAGGTTAGGTGTAATTGTCAAAGGTATATGTATAGTATTAGGGTAGAAAATGGGATCGGTTCACATACTCTTTGGAGGGTCAGTATAGACCCGTTGTGCCGAAGGGCCTATTTCCACACCATACGGATTCTAAGAAAATGCAGGCTGCGGCAATGTTCCAATGAAACACAACCCAAGCTCGAGTAACACCCCACTTTACACTTTGGTACGTTACAGTCTGTAGGAGTTAATATTCAATTCCATAAATTCACAGCCTGAACCCATTGTGGCTGTTCTCCATTTTCCGTACACTCTCCCTCCTGGGCTCCCTAAGATCGTGTCTTTTTTATATTGCATTCAACAGAGAAAATCAATTTCTAATATTTACACATTAATTTCCACCCATTATATATCTGCGTCTCGTTCACCACAATTTAAAGTCTATTAGTCTTTCACACTGTGCCTCACCCTAACTTTAGGAAAGTTACAGAGGCTTTGGAGAGGGTGCCAAGAAGGTTTACCAGGATGCTGCCTGGACTGGAGGGCTTGCTTTATGAAGAAAGGTTGAACACTCTTGGACCTTTCTGTCTGGGGAGAAGGAGGACAGAGGAGAGCTGATAGAGGTGTACAAAATAATGAGAGGCATAGATAGAGTCAATACCCAGAGACATTTCCCCAGGGGAGAATTGACTGGCATGAGAAGTCATAGTTTGAAGATATTAGGAGGAAGGTATAAGGGAGACATCAGGGATGTTCTTTACGCAGAGAGTTGTGAATGCATGGAATGCGTTCCCAGCTCTGGTGGTGGAAGCAGAGTCATTGGGGACATTTAAGCGACAGCTGGACATGCACATTTATAGCAGTGAGTTGAGGGTTGCGT
This sequence comes from Chiloscyllium plagiosum, assembly GCF_004010195.1. Classification (NCBI taxonomy): domain Eukaryota; kingdom Metazoa; phylum Chordata; class Chondrichthyes; order Orectolobiformes; family Hemiscylliidae; genus Chiloscyllium; species Chiloscyllium plagiosum. The sequence continues at coordinate 15,159 of NW_025209723.1, forward strand.
AGGTTAAGTTATTATGTTTTACGTTAGGGTTAAATCTCAGGACAACATCGTGGGCCAAAGGGACTGTTCTGTGCTGTACCTTTCCATGTTCTATGTTCTATTTAGTATATTTAAACCAGAGACAGATAAGGTATTGATTGACAAGGGGATCAAAGGTTACTGAGAAGAAGCAGGGAAATAGGGTTGAAAATCTACCAGTCGTGATCGAATGGAGGAGCAGACTTGATGGTCTGAATGGCATCATTTCTGCTCGTATAGTCTTGTGGCCTTATAATATTTCGGTCCTGGATGGCACGATGGCTCAGTGGTTTGCACTGCTGCCTCACAGCATCAGGGAACTGGGTTCGATTTCCTCTGGGTGCTCCGATTTCCGGCCACAGTTCAAAGTTATACAGGTTAGGTGAACTGTCCATGCTGAATTGCCGATGGTGTTCATGGATATTGAGGTTAGGTGTAATTGTCAAAGGTCTATGTATAGTATTAGGGTAGAAAATGGGATTGGTTCACATACTCTTTGGAGGGTCAGTATAGACCGGTTGTGCCGAAGGGCCTATTTCCACACCATACGGATTCTAAGAAAATGCAGGCTGCGGCAATGTTCCAATGAAACACAACCCTAGCTCGAGTAACACCCCACTTTACACTTTGGTATATTACAGTCTGTAGGAGTTAATATTCAATTCCATAAATTCACAGCCTGAACCCATTGTGGCTGTTCTCCATTTTCCGTACACTCTCCCTCCTGGGCTCCCTAAGATCGTGTCTTTTTTATATTGCATTCAACAGAGAAAATCAATTTCTAATATTTACACACTAATTTCCACCCATTATATATCTGCGTCTCGTTCACCACAATTTAAAGTCTATTAGTCTTTCACACTGTGCCTCAAACACTCTTTTCCACCTCTGCCAAGATATTAAAACGCTCACTTTCCAATCCTTTACACTTCTGAAGAAGATTTACACTGGACTTGAAACTTTAACATTGTTTCTCTGTCTCTGCAGATGTTGCCAGACGCACTGAGTTCCTTCAAAAATGAAAAGTTACAGAATACATTTTAAATATAGCTTACTGGATGCTTTGAGGAACAGTCACAGAACCCGAAAGATTAACTCTGCTTTCACTCCACAGATGCTGTCAGACTTGTCAGTGTCTTCAGCAATTTCTGTTTTTGAATAAGTTTCAAACATGTGTGTCAAAGCTGCTCACACACCTGACCAACATGGAGCGCCATACACCGGGAAGTGAATGATAATGCAAGGTATACAAATTCATTTGTTCTGAAACTACATAAGGCTGTCATCACCGACACTACAGAGCTCTTAATCATGGTCATGGAGAGAAGCAGAGGGAAACACATTCGCTTTAAACAGAAGATGGCATTTCTGGAGGGGAAAGGATTCAGATGAAAACGTTAAATGCGTTTCAGGAATGTGACAAATTGGAGGCATGGCATCATGAAGATACCCTAAAAGGATGAGAATTTTTAAAAAGGAAGCGTGCCCACATCAGAAACCAGGATAGGGCACTGTGTACAGGGGACAAGGGTGACCGGGTCCCCGTGCGAATTGAGGACAGGCAGCAGAATTGTATTGCAGATATTGCAGCTCAAACTGAGCATTCATGTGATGCTGCAAATCCTAGCAACTGTAGTAGAAGCAGCAGCAGTAGAATTATATTCAACTACAATATAATCTCTCAGTCTACCATTACTATGAAGCCGATCTCCGGTTCAGTGATGAGTGTGGGTAAACATGCCACAGTCAGAACCGTGTGTACCTAAACCTGATGACAACCCATTCAAGCTACCGCACTTACTGCTTACATTAACAAACAGCAGAACTAATATCTGATGGAGAGGGCGCCATGACCCCAAGACTGTGACCACTTCTTTTAAAACCAACTATGAATTACTGCTGACCTGTCTACTCTTACTCTTATCTGTTAGAAAAATCATTGTTCCTTTTGTTAGAGACGGTTCAAGAAATTCCCTCCTATTAAACAGACACAAACAGGCCCTTTGGTCCAACTTGTCCATGCTGGCTAAACTAGTCACATCTGATGGCATTTTGTCCAAACGTCTCTAAACTTTTCCCATTCATATGTTTGTCCGAATAAGCTTTGAACGTTGTAGCTGTACTTGTATTTCCCACTCTTCCT